>NW_024802934.1:2590074-2603001 GCF_019175285.1 Sceloporus undulatus
CATGGTTCCTCAGAGTCAATTTAGATAAACATATACATTTTCTTCAGGTGTCAAAGAACTGGGGAGAATAAACATACTAGAGGAAGTGTTCTAATGCCACCCACTCTTCATGTTTTCCCATCACTCTTTTCACATGGAGACTGGCTTTCTCAAGGGGAAAGCCTCCTTTGTTTTTTCAAGTTCCTTGTGTGACCCAGAATGTTAGAAAATCATTGTTCTAAACTGAACACATAGAGGACACTTTCCTAGTCTATCTTCTTTCATCTTCCACACGAAAAGAGAGATACAAACAAGCAAGGAGGAGCAGAAGATATGTTTTATGAAGAACATGGGAAAACAGAAGAAAACATCTTAGGGTAGTACAGAATGTACTACCTTAAAATACAGTGGGCTGAACAAGATGGATATGTAGGTAGAACATACTATACACTCTCTGTTTGTATGTTATGTTACATAGTTAAAATGAATACAGGAGAAGATCCTCTTTATCCTCTGTGAATGCTCCATCTGTGGAGAACAACAGAGTTTCCTCTAAATGTGGAGGCATTCCACACCATCCAGAAACTGCGTCAGAAACTCTTCAAAACCATTCCTTCATGCATGAGAAGGGTAATAACAGATGCAGTGTGGCTAGCACACTTCCCTTCTTGTGTGTTTACATGAATTACACAACATAATCCCTGAATAAGACTTTAGTAGATGTAACATTGCACCTTGAATAACAAATGTGTGTGTGTTCCAGTCCTCATCCAAATGTGAAGATCAGTCTCTGATGAACAACAATCTCTCTCAAGTGGAAATCTGAAATTCTCCACAGAGATTAAAATGGAGCTAAACTAGCATATGCTGCCAGAGATTCTTACATCTAAAGATGACACATAAATGAAAAATAAAGGCTAGATTTCTTTGTTACATTAATCCTGCATGGATACTGGAATATATGTATTTACTCCTGAGAAACTCTGCTGAATGCAATACAATCAATCTTTCTGGGTGGCAGTGTGTTTAGGTTACATAGCCCTATACATTAGAGCTATTCACTAATGTGACCTATGGGACACTTCAATGTTACTTGCAAGTCAGAAACAGTGAATAGTGCAGGTCTACATGAATCAAGATATATTACAGTGGTGAAAAGAGGTAAACCTTCAAATTGCCTTGTGATGCGGTTCACACCCTCATTCCCTCTGAACTCCATGGAATTTTGGTTCAACATGTTAGGGTATCCTGTAATATATCACAAAGTAATTCAAAGTTAATGCATGCCACCACAGTGGGTGATTAAGTATATGAAATAAACCTTTGCTTGGCAAGCTTTTTAATGGGAATTCACACATTATAAATACATTGTGGTTAACAACACACTCTTTCAAATGTTTGTGTAATAAATAATCTATTCATTAAAAATGAATGCTTTCTCCATTGCAAAGAGAAACAATTTTCCTTGTAATTAAAAAATGTGTATTTTTCTTTCATTGTTGTTAATCGCTCTTGCACCAACAATATTTCCAGCACTGGGTGGGTTTCTTTTATTACCTATCCCAGAGCCACCCAAGTCATAGTTCTTGAGTAAGTGGGCTTTTCCTAAATAGAGTCAGCTCATACACATCCAGTACACCAAGGAACAGCATTTGGTCAATAGTCAAAGTCAAATACAGTCGGCCCTTCTTATACACGGATTTTTTATACACGGATTCAAGCATACACGGTTTGAAAATGTTCCAAAAAAGTATAAATTTACCTTGATTTTCCATTTTTTATAAGAGACACCATTTTGCTGTGTCATTATATTTAATGGGACTTGAGCATACACGGATTTTGTTATACACGGGGGATCTTGGAACCAAACCCCAGTGTATAACAAGGGTCCACTGTATTATGGCTTGACAAGAGGAACCCACATCAAGATATTATGTCTATTGCCTGGTATGCATCTATTAATTGAGTCTCTAGTAGGGAGGGCTGGGGAACCCCCCCCCACACACACACACTAGATTTAGCATCTAGTTCAGTGTGGATTCTGTTTTTGTTGGTTGGATCTCAGCTTGATTCAGTCAAGACTAATCCAGTCTAAGTCCACTCCTGTGCGGACCTCAAGTCTTCTCCTATTGACATGAACTAAGAAATTAAGAATGATTATAACCCACCCACCCTGACATACAATTTAGTGGAATGGCAGACCCTAAAGAGAGAATTAACTTGGTCAAATTTCAAACAGGTCAACAAATATAAATACAATGTACCTGTATCATACATGCTGTAAACTGCGCACCAGAAGAGGCAATGACATGTGTGCCCATGGCACGAACCCCATTGTTTTCAATGGAGCTCCAGCATATGCAGTATTTCCCTTATGTGGGTGGTCCGGAACAGATCCCCCGGATAATGGAAGGATGCACTGTACACTTAAAAGATAGTATTTAAAAAATAGGACAACACTCAGCAAACTATGACATACAAATATCCTTATAGAACTTATCAAAGTTATACATACCCTTTGAGAGAAATCATTGGAGTTGTTACCACTCTCCAAATTACAGGACCATAGAGATAAAGGAACCAGATAGTGTAGCATTTCTGTATATATACATATTCCAGATGACCTTGGAAAGGCCTAACCAATGATATGACTTGGCATAGGCACAGGGACAAATGATTTATTTATTGAATTTATTTTAAGATTACTATGCTACGTTTCAAAACAAAAGTCCTTTCAAGTGCTGAAATATACATTTGTACATATCACCAGAATTCTGTTAGTTACAATTAAATCAGCACTTTACAGGCCAGGCAATCTCTTCCCCTCACAAAGAAGGCAGAATCCCTGGTGGAGGAGTGTGAGTGGTTGGGGCAAAGGATCACCAGAGCAGTCACCAGCTTTCAGTTCTGAGAAATCAGTGTGTCCTTTCATTGTCTGCCTGCAAAACTGCAACTAGCAGCCTCACCACACTCTTTACATGGTTGTGAGGTACACATGCCCCACCAGGTTATGCATTCTTTAGGATCAGCACACTTGCACAGGTAGAGCATTATACTCCCTCATGTGCATGCAGGATCTTGGTCATATTAAAACTAAAACTGCAACATAAGAACACATGCTCTCCATCCTAGCAATCTAAGTTAAATAATGCATACAGCAGGACTTAAAATGGAGAACAGATGTAATTTAAAATCAGTTCAGTCCAGCATTGAAAACTGGAACAAAATAGGAAGAAATTTAAGGTCCAATTAAACATGAACACAGAAGAGACTAAATATACATGTGTTGATGGGGGTTTCTCAGATATGGGGCTACCACTAAAAATGACCTATCTTTTCCCTCCATCAGAACAAGTGGCCTTGATATCATGCTTGTGATGTGCCCGACCTTAAGGCCTAGGCAGATGCCTGAGCTGCTCCTCCATTTTTATAGCAGTGTTAATCTGCAAAATGTAACATATGCTTTTGCAAATGAATTTTTTAAAAAATTAATAAATAACAAAAAGAAATGAAGATCCAGTAAAAACTAATTCCTAAACTCAATCTCTTGAAACTCCATATGAAGAAATATTACAGCTCCTAACACTGCCCACTTTGGATCTTCAAAGTCTGTGTCCATTTGGTTTTTAAAGATATTTTAATCAGAGTGCATAGACAGCAACAGTAGGAAGCTACTTTCTAAAATGTCCTGCTGTTTGTAGTGAGCCTTGGAATAACAATCATGAGGTGTGTGTGTGTTTTACATTTTGTAAGTTCATGATATCATAAGTGTACTGTAATTATATTTATTGAATGCATTTTCCTTGTTAGACTCCATTAAATAATCCCCAAAATATATTATTTTTTACAAATGTTTATTGAGTTGATATGAAATTGTTTTCGATGATAAATGACATTAAGTTCCCAAACAGTCAACACCTGTACAATATTCAAGATGGAAAGGCAGAATAGTTCCTGAGTGGCTTGGTATTTTGACTAGTTCAAGGTAAACATACAAGGTTCCTAGGGCATAAATTTTGTCCTGAGTGATGCAGTGGGAAACCAACACAATAAAATGCTGAAGGAGAATCTTAGGTATTAGTGGGGGGAAATGCTCTTCTACTTTGTTGTCCCTATAAGAAAGTAGTTTGGTGGAGATACTTAATGAAATAAATATTTCTGTTCCAATAAAATGTAAGAAAACATGTCATTATTTCTGAACCCTAATGCTTTATGAAGTTGAAACTATTATTAGGATAATCAAAATTTAATATAAACTCGCAAGCCTGGGAGAAGGGGGTCTGTATCCAAAATTAGTTTGGTCCTTGTGTAAGCCTGAGGGCAGGGAAGTGTCTAACTTTTTGTAAAAGGAAGCTGCTCTGAGAGCCTTTGTTTCTGAAGAACGAGGTATAAATACTCCAAATAAAATAAAATAAAATAAAATGTTTCACTTATTATCTGAGCAGGGGGGGAATGGGCAGCCCTTCAAATGTTGTTGGTTTGCATTACCCATTAGCCCTCACCACTGCCTATGAGAGCTGCAGTCTAACATGTGAAGGGCCCCACATTTTCCAGCCCAGTTCTAAACAGATACTATGTATTATCCAAAAAGAGTATTGCAGCTCTTCCATTCTTTACACATGGATTTATAGCATTTATTATTGTTGTTATAATTGTCATTATCATCTTCATAATCTTTATTTATGTCCAACTCAATATAATTAAAATTTACTCAAACTATTAACTATATTGGGACAATTTAAAACATGCCCCTTGAAAAGCTAAAAACAGGTAAACATTACATTTTAAAAAACACACACTACGGGTCTTATAGCCCTTTCCAATAGCAGCCTTTTCTATAAGACCATCTGAATTAAAAAGTATTTTTGCCTGCCTGCAGAAGGAAAGCAAGGAAGAGGGTATTCTAAGCTCCCAAGGTAGGGAGTTCCAAAGTCTAGGGGCAGCCATATAGAAAGCCCTATTTTGCATCCTCACCAACTGTACCTGTGAAGGTGGTGGGACCGAGAGAGGGTTCTGCCTTGTGCATCTTAGGGCTCTGGCAGGCATAAAAGGAAATATGACCAGTTAGATTGCCTGGATCTAAGTCATACTGAGCTTTATAGGACTTTATAACAGCTATATCAACGTTAAAGCACTTTTGTCATATATATTCATTGTGCTGGAGTGAGATTCAGTCACACTCATTGTAGATCCACTGACACCAACAGGCCATGACAAATACTCTAACTTAAATCCCAATGGGATTAAGTGTTGTGATATTTGGCTCCAACCAATCCATTATGTTTTTAGACACATGTTCAAAATGTAATATACAAGGCCATCAAGATGCTGATTTTTTGGAAGTTAGGATTTACACACAATGACTAAGAGCTTACCTTGGGGTTATGCAACATAAATTCCTGCTCATACCTTTGTGCTATGCAGCACTAGTGTTGGATGACAACATTGCAGAACTTAATACTCACCCAAATGAGCAATGAAATATGCATGTGCATGGCTGTGTATATCTGTATGCTCAATAGCTCCAGATGCACAAGTCCATGTCTGTGACCTTGAAAAGAATGCTTATTTTTCACATAGGGCAAAAATGGACAACTGCTTCCATAGGGGAACTGACACATCCAAAAGACACCAACAAGATTGCAGCCAGTGACTATAGGATTAGGATGACATTATCTTTAAAAGCTTTGAACATTCATATGAGTGAAAATATTGCATAAATCCTAATACAGGGTAATTTTACAAAATCAGTGTTCCGCATGGGTATATTTTTTTGTTCTGAAGCTTACCTAAACTTCAAAAATGACTGCCTGCACTGTACACCTGCTTATCACACTGGACAGTTGGTTACCCTATCAGTAGAGGTACAAAACTCACAGATGGGACAAAGTCATAGCCTTCTCTTGAAATGTGTTCTGAGATTGTAGGAGCAAGTATACTCCTTAGACCAAATCCATTTTTTGCCCACTTGCACAGGAAATGTATTATTTAGAGAAACAGACAGACAGACAAAGATTGGCATACACTGGCTAAAATGAGGGTAGGGAGTTTTTGGCCTTCCAAATTGAGCTCCCCAAATCCCTCGCCAGCATGACAAATGGCAAAGGATTGTGGGAGCAGTTGTTGGTCCCCTTTGGGTTGAAGGTAGCATCTCATCTAGTTTGTTCATCAAATTTTCCTTTAAAAGGAGAAACAAACCATGGCAGACAGGAACAAGCCTTGCTGTGTACCAACTGTTTGCTGTTTCGAAATTATTTTCTTTTTTTATGAAAGAAAGGAGGAAAAGGACATGTGCTTGTAGCTGTTCTTGTTTGTTTGTTTAACCAGTCATGTCTGTTTGCTTATTCACCAAGGGCTCTCTTCCATTAGGGCTTATCTTACCCTCTCTAGTGCATCCGAACAGTTGTCACAGAACTGTTGGAGCACTGGGACTACTGTGATGGTTGTGATTGTAAGAGTGCCACTTCCATCTCTCAAACAAACAAGAAACAAAAAGCAGTGAGATAGAGAGCAACATATGAGGCCTAATATCTTCTCAAGTAACACTGACAGTCCTCAGCCTCCATACTGTTCTCATTGATTCTGGCACAGTCAGCACTGATGTCCTTGAGGATTTGTAAAAAAAAAAGCAATCTGATTGAGAAAAGCTGATCCCAGGGTACCTCTGTGCCAAGATTTTCAGTCTCCTTGTGGCACTCAAAAGATCACTCAACTGTCACAGATGAAGAAGGAACAGAAAAACAATTTGAATGATATTGTGAAAATATTGTTACGGTTGGATAGATCATATACCTAAATTTTCCATGGTATTTGCAAAATCTGAATTCTGTCCTGCAGCTAATTCTTTCCTCCCCAAAACCCTTTAAAACAGAGAAAAAGAAAAAAACAAAAAGCGCTGTACAAGATTAATATACAGAGGTAGAATAACAATAAAACATGGAAAGATGTTTTAATAAAAGATGGAAAGACAGAGAAGAGAGAGGGGGGATTTAAAAATTGTTGTTGTTTACTATTTTAAAATATATACTAGCCATATGAGAATAGCTGCCAGGTGATCATCTGTGGGGTATCAGAGCTTGAAAAAGTTCCTGTTTTGATACCTCTCCTGTATCTACAATATAGAAATAATGCAGTTTAGATGTCCATCTATACTTTTAAAAAATCCCGGGATTTGTAGTTTTGTGTGGCACTCTTTGTTGGAGAAGGCTAAAGACCTTGCAAAACTACAGATCCCAGAATTCCACAGGATGGAGCTACAGCACTTAAAGTGGTGCCAAACTGCATTATTTCTGGAGTATAGACACACCCTTAAAATCTGCCACTTGGAATTCTGAAGTTATCATCCAAGGAGATTATTGCACCACCTCCAATGCTTCTGAATTATAAAAAAATGGCCACTGAAGTGACTTACGGGGCCCGAATTCAGCCCTGGAGGCAATGTGAAGCCATTTTGACAGAAAAAACCATGCAATAAAATCAGCCTAACTGCTGAATTTGAGCCAAATTTAGAAGAGGTAAGTCAGGTACCGGAGGAAGTGCGATAATTTCCCAAAACAGTAACTCTCCCTAGCTCTGGGAGAATCCTGTTCTACAGAGGGGGCACCACAACTGAAAATACTTCTTCATGATTGTCACTTACTGAACTCAGTCACCTGTAGAAAGGCTTCCAGCAAGAATCTTGGTATAATGACAGGTAGTTATGGGAAAAGGTGATCATCCATTCTAGTGGAAGGTAATAAAGCCTCCTAAGATTTTTTGCAGATGAAGCTTTCATTGTGAACATGCATTTCCTCAGTCATGGATGTTTATGAGAGGTCCAAATAGATGGAGCAGCCACTGAGAAGATTATCTCTCATGCCCTCATAGACTGAGCCTGTGATAGTCGCAGAACCACGAGAAAGCTTTCCCCTGTATATCTTAAGATTCTGGCTGGTTTGTAAAGGGAAATACAGTCTGTCAGACAGCCTAAGCTTATATGGCTTTATAAGTCATGACCAGCACTTTGAACTGTGCCCAGAAATGAACTGGTAGCCAGTGAAACTGTTTTATCAAGGGATTTATATACTCCCTTTTAACTGATCCCAGCATTTTGGCAATAGCTTTTTGGATTTGCTAAAGTTTCTGAACAGTTTCCAAAGGCAGTCTTATGTAGAGTACGTTATAATAATCCACACAGGATGTAATCTAGGCATATGTCTCCATAGCCAAATCTGACCTCTGAAGGAATGGACATTCTAGTTTTAGCTGTGCAAACACACTCCTGGCCACTGATGAAACCTGAGCATCCAGGCTCAAATTTGAGTGTAAGAGACTAAGTTGCGACCCTGAGATTCCAGTGGGGATGTCACTCTATCCAGCATGGAGTCCCTGCTGCCTGATCTGACTTTTTAGCTGACCAGCAGCATCTCCATCTTGTCTGGATTAAGTTTCAGTGTCTTTGCCCTCATCCAGTCCATTACTGACAATGTACCTTTGTTCCTCCAGGAAAGACTGTGAACCACTTACAGAACAGTTCTCCAAGTCTCATCACAGAGAGGTGACCCAGAAGGATGCCATGGTTGATGGTATCAAAAGCTGCTGAGAGGTCCAGCAGAACCAACACCCACCTCCTGTCCAGTTCGCTGCATAAATCATCCACCTAAGTGACCAAAGCTGTCTCATAACTAGGGTTAAAATGGTCTAGATAATCTGATTGATCCAGGAATTCCTGGTTCTGAAACAGCACCACACTTTCTATGATCCTAGACAAAAAGGAAATATTTGAGACTGGCCTATAATTCTCAATTATGGTGATGTTCAAGGATGGTTGCATTTTGAGTTGTTTGTTTATTTAGTAACACCCTCATCACAGCTGCCTTTAGGCAAGATGGAAACTTCCCTTGCTACAGTGAGGCATTCACATCTTCCTACTTGGCCAGTCCCCCTCTAGCTGCTTTCATGATCCAGGAGAAGTAAGGATTCAGTACACATGTCCTGTCCACATTCTTTGGCTGCACAATTTGAAACATATCCAATCATACAGTACAGGCAAGTGGCAAGATTACATCCACTGGACCTGTCTGAACAACAGCATCCAAACTGGAGTGTATCCAAGCCATTTTGTCTGCAAAGTGCTTACAAATACTTCAAAATGGACTGTGAATGGTCTTTGATTTCTTCTTGTGGGCTAGAGTGTAAAAGGCCTCTGACCATTTGAGGCAGCTCTGCTGGAGAACACTAGGCAGATACAATGATGTCAGAGAAGTATAATTTATTTGCTGTCACCATCATCAAGCATAGGCCTTCCAATGAGCTCTAGCCAATGTTCAGTCAGATTCACTCTGATCTTCTAAACTGCCACCTTGTATGTATCTCAGTTTCCTCATTAGCAACTGAAGGAGGTAGAAGCCAAAATATTTTGCTCATGTTACGTTTTTCAATCCTGTGTTAATTGCTTCAGTGTGTGTGTGTGTGTGTGTATTTCCCTGTGATCCAGGACAAACTTGAGCTGAAGTGGCAAGAGATAAATCTACCTCTCCTGATTGCATTGGATCTTGCTGTTCTACCAGCAGAAGCCCAGCAGTGGATACTGCCCACAGGTACCATTCATGTGGTACCTATACCAGAAGGTGAAACATGTAGCCAGTAGCTGTTGTGGCAAAGGAGGAAGATTGTATTGCACTGTCCTCTGACTGTGATGTTGCAGTTCATTGAAATAGATCAGTCATCCCCAGCCTGAATCCCTTAAATGTGCTACTATCATCAGCCAGCATGGCCATTGGGCATGATAAGTATTGTAATCCAACACAACTTCAGGACAGCA
Source organism: Sceloporus undulatus (assembly GCF_019175285.1). Lineage (NCBI taxonomy): Eukaryota > Metazoa > Chordata > Lepidosauria > Squamata > Phrynosomatidae > Sceloporus > Sceloporus undulatus. Next base: position 2,599,856 of record NW_024802934.1, read on the forward strand.
CACTGGGGTAGATAATAGCATAGTGTTGTTGAATGATCACACAATTGTTCCACCTTCAGCTCAAAATCAAATAACTTTACAGAAATCATTTTGTTGAAATCTCTGCTGCAAGCCAAGCTTAAGGATGGAAGTGCAAGCAAATAAATACTCTTAGTTCAGCTACAGCTCATTACAATTCTAAGTAAAAGCATGAATATCTTTTTAAATTAATAACTAATGCTTTTCTAATCCAACAAAAATCCAACAGCAACAACAAAAGAATGCAAAACATTGCAGAATCGTCATACCTCTCAGGAGTACAAGGTAGTATGCTGAAGCATGTATCCCTGTCCCATTCCTGAGTATGAATTATACTGTAAAATAAAATAAACAGAACATTTAAGAAATCAACATTTAATAAAAACAGAGGATGGCAGATCTATGGACAACTGTTATTTGTGCAAACAGAAACCAGGAAATACCAAACAAGCAAAGCATAATGAGACAGATGGCAACCACATAAGAATTGTAATATGCAACAAACCCAACTCCAAATGTCGAAAAGGTATTATAGTACAGGTGTTAAGTCCAACTGGATAAATGGACACAAGTAAGGACTATGGAACTGTGCATGTTACCTCCCCTTGCATCCCTGCATGTGGTAGTCCCACCTTTTCAGTACAGTGGTACCCCGGGATACGAATTACCCAGCTTACGAATTTTTCGGGATACGAAAAAATCCCATAGGGATTTATTGTTTCGGCTTACGAAGGTTTTTTCGGGTTACGAAAAAACCCCGGCGCTGTTTTAAATGGAAAGGCCGCCACCGGAGGGCAGCAGAGAGCTATTTTTTCCATTAGCGCCTATGGCAATTCGGCTTACGAAGGTTTTTCGGGTTACGAAATTAGCCGCGGAACGAATTAATTTCGTAACCCGAGGTACCACTGTACATAAAATGGCCACATTGAATGTTTGCAGAATTCTCCATTGCATCCAGAGCTCCATTTGTATTCATCTGAACATGAGTAGGGCCTTCTCTATGCCTTGCCACTCAACCTATCAAGGTTGGAGAATTAAGAGGCAGGGTGGGAACCAAAAACAAAGGAATTCAGAGCCTAAATCATGTTGGTGGAGCATAATTCAGCTAAATTCAAAAAAATATTTTTTTAAGAAAAGGATATGGAATCAAGTGCAGATTCTGCTTTGATATTCTGGGAGGGTAATCTAAGTATGTTTTGCATAAACCACAGCTTCCCAGTATGATTTATTCAAACATGAAACTGTTTTTATTTTTTCTTTAAAAAAAACCCACAGACCCTTCTAATCCCTTCTCACTTAGAAAATGGTCGAAAAGAAAGAGGCAGTGTGTAAGCAAGCCTTCACATGACAAATCATGGTTTGTCATCACATCACAACCGAATATACACATAAATGTGGTGCTTTCTTGAGGAAACTTACAAATTAAACTGGCACTCTGATTTATATATGCTAAGCAAAATTAGAAATTTTGTAGCCAAAGAGTGTTATTTATTAAAAATAAGAGTGAAATGGTCAAACCTTAGTTTCCTTTACAACTTTCCATCATGAATTAACAATTAGTTTAAGTGCTGGAGATTTCACCAGGATCACTTAAAACTTCCTTTCTTGCTGGAGCAACTTTCACTGGCTCTAACTTCTGCTTTGGCTTTATTATAATTGGTTCTAGGTGGAGCTCAGTATGATTCTCTTTGGTTCTGCTTCTGTATTTCTTGTGTTTGTGTGTAGACTACTGTTGGCTCCTCCAAATTTCAAATTCCACTTGAATCAGCAAAGAAAACCAGTCTCCCTTTCTTCTCAAATCTTGTCTCAATGAATCTCAATGAATCTGAGCTGTCTTTGGACTCTTTTACACTGTCTAAAAATCTTTAATGGAGCCTTAGGTTTATGTGGTTTCCCTTGGCTTTAGAGGGTAGCAAGTAGGCCAAGATGTTTGTGGCTCTTAAGTCCTACTAATTAGGCAATTCTGGGTGGCTTCTCTAAAGGCTTTGCTGGAGAACTGCCTTGTCTAACGGCCTCGGTGCTTTTCATCCTGACAGGTTTACATAGCTCAGATAATTATGAAGTCCATAGAGTCTTTTTTAAGTTGAAAAAAATGGAAACCCACCCTCACCAATGAGAACTCATAAGTAAAATATTCTATCTTGCTTTATCCCAACCATTTCTAGCAGAAGTTCATTTTTTATCTCTTCTGATGAAAAAACTGTGAATTTGATTACTTAAAAAAAATAATCTGATGGATCTTGGTGTGTATCTACACTGCAGAATTAAAACAGTTTTACACCACTTTAACTGCTATGACTCTATCCTACAGAATTCTGGGATTTGTAGTTTGATGAAGCACCAGAGCTCTCTGACAGACTAGGCTGAATTCCTCACCAAACCTACAAATCCCAGGATTCTGAAAGATAGTCATGGCAGTTAAAATGGGGTGAAACTGCTTTTAATCTAGCAATGTGGATACATCCACATCCACATTGAGTCAGATGATTGGGACCTTAGGATTCCAACATCAATAAGTGTACAAAACCATAGTTTTCCACTTTGCAGAAATAGTTCACCCTATTAGCATACTTTGCTGTCCAATTTCTACATGTTAACCATGATACAACAGTTCTCCATTTTACCTCTGGGTAATCCTATCTCTATCGCTTTTGGATGGGGTTGTGCCCTATGACCACAAAGGGATATGGCAGGCAAACTGATTAGAAACAACTTTACAAAAATACATTTAGTGGATAGCAGACCAATTTATCAGAGACCATTCTAGTGTACAGTTTCCAGATCTCAGGCCTGGCCCTTGGCCTTAGAGTTTTAACCTTCTCCTCCAGTTTTCAGGACAAAAGGAGGGTGAAAGTGCTTCCTTGAAAGTGTGTATTTATAAATTTTCCTCCAAATGAAAAGTTTTAAAAAATTATTAGGCTTGGGGTTTTCTATTTGAATAGCACAGTTGCCTGTTGACTTATGGTGATCCCAGGAATTTCATAGGGTGTCCTTAGGCAAGCCAAAGCAGATCAGTCCCTGGAAGTCAGCAAACTGAGGTTGCTATACTTTGGCCACATCATGAGAAGGCATGAATCAATAGAAAAGACAATGATGGTAGGAAAAGTAAAGGGGAGTAGAAAGAGATG
>NW_024802934.1:2623001-2813966 GCF_019175285.1 Sceloporus undulatus
TGTGAATGAAGGTAGAGTTGAATGGAATAAAATTTTTGTTTGCCCTGTGCAAATACAGTAATGAAGAACTGTTCTATCTTCAATATCTAAATTCTCTTTTGACCGAAAGCTACATTTGTTCCAGCAAAAAATGATGTTTTGGTTGTATTGTGACACCATTGTACCTTTTTACAATAAAGTAAAATAAAAATGTCCACTTCAACTAAATGTTGATTTATGATACAGGTGTGTTTTGCAGTTATTCCTATTAGGTTGTATTCTCTTTTTTGTATTAGAAAAATCCTTGGTGTTTGTAGATGTTCTTTTAAATTATATTCTTGTGGCATGTAGTTTAACTGAGCATCAGTGCTGATGAATGCATGCTTTTACTGCTGTAAAACATACTTTATCTCAAAGGTCAAAAGATCTTACTGCTTTATCTAGATGTGTATTCTGTAGATGCCCACTTGAAGAAAAATTATTTTTGGAAATATGGTCAGCTTATATCAAAGTATGTTTTTATCCTATGTTCTTTGCCTTGCCTTCCCTTTTCGTTCTTTTTTCTTCCTTTCCTTTCTGTTTCTTTTCTTTGTAAAGAAAAAAAAATGAAATAAAATATTTAAAAGGGCTTATTTCAAACTACAATACTGAATAGAAATCCCTGGGAGTATGTCCCACTGAACTCTGCAGGTCTTACCTTGCAATAGATGTTTCACTGGATTGTATCATGTAAATGGCATTCCCAATTATAGAAGAGTCGCTACATTTTCCCAAAAGTGCTCTTAGTAATATTTTGGGTAAATATATAAAATGTGCAAGACATATTTAATCCAAGAAGTCCCCTGTAAATCTTAATCATCTTGAGTATGAGAAGGCTTTCCTACCTATATTATCCAGCACCCCAAAAGATATGATCCAGAATAGAAATTTTAATGCTTTAAAAATATTTTCCTCCATTCCAAAAGTTTCAATTGATGAACACTCAAAATCCTGCCTTTAGTCTCTCTCTACTTCAGTGAAATACCCAGTGATACTGGATACATGAGTGAGTTAATCACAACTGAGGCAGCTGAACAAGTGGGTGACCCTCATGTCAGGGTCTCAATATGCAAAATATACCATTCCTTTTCAAACAGGAACTTGACTCCCTTTGTCCTGTGGTCCATTAGAGAGCTGATGTCATGAAATGGCTACGAGGAAGACTAATGCTTACAGGGCTGTTTATTTAATTAGTAATAAGGGTAAAATCCTACTAATACAGCTGATCAGAGGTCAGCCTGAAAGGTCTTCACCATGGCATTGTCAGACTGCAGTGTCTGAGGCTTAATAATAATCTCTAGACTTCAATTTCCTACTAATAAAGGGTAATATAATGTAGTGTAAGCCCTCTTATTTGTTCAGGTCGTCTTAACCACTGAGGAGCTAATATGCAACAACTGAACAAACAGTGACCACACAGACTTCATATTTAGCAGCACACATGACCTCTGCTGAAAGAAATCATCCATCAGGCCCCAAATCAAAGGCAGGAATCATCAAGATGAACATCTTCCCTTCAAATACACACACCATGAACTGGAAGAAACACAAAACCTGCCCTTGAGAAAACCTAAGAAATATCACATTAATTGCTTCAGGGCTGTAAGAGGGAGAAACTATATTTTCTATACATCAGCAGTTTCTACTGACTCATTTTGAAATCATCAATGGTTTTTAAAAAAGTATTAACTGGCCACAGATGGAACTGAATTTCCTAGTAGGTCAAATTTCTTAGATCTAGGCTTGGTCTTACAAAGTTGAGTCCCACTGAAAGACATGAGCCTTAAATCAGTCTATAGACTATTTATTTAGACCACAGTCTAAATTTATTTAGACCACAATCTTGGCCTAATCTTTGGGTTACGTCACCACAGACATTGAGGAAGGACATAACCCAAAGATTAGGCCAAGATCCTATGCCTCCTTGCAAAATTCATTCACCCAGGTGTCCAAGGGGAGTCAAGTGAATCCATTCACCCAGATGTCCATGGGGAGTCAAGTGATTCCCTGGTAAGATTGTCACGACTAATTAAACTAATTAAACAATTTTAAGAATGCACGACATTCAAAACCGAGCTCTTATCAGCTTAAAAGGCCTGACTACACAAAAGCATCTTTACCTGGTGTCTGAAGGATAGTGGGGATGGAGCCATCCTGGCTTCCCTAGGGAGGGTGATCCAAAGCTTGGAAGCAGCCACTGAGAAGGCCCTCTATCTTGTTCCCACCAAACTCACCTAAGAGGGTGGTGGGACAGAGATAAGGGCTTTATATTTATACTTTTTAATTTTATATTGTTTTTAAATTATATTGTCCTTAAACCTGTTGTTAGCTGCTTTGAGCCTACATTTAGGGAGAAAGGCAGGATATAAGAAAACATAATAATAATAAGTGGCAGCATGAACACACTTTAGCATGTATGCATTCACATCATGACCACTGAATAATATGAGGTGTGATGATCCATGAGCAGTAAAATTTACGGATTGGAAGCTCACCAATAGGGAAGGTCCATTGTACATACATTTAGATGATATTTAATGATGTTACGTGGTATAGAAGTGAACAGAGTCATCTCATGAATGATAATGACATATGCATGTTAGTCATAAATGCACTGTAGACTCTCCTGAAATAGCAATGCTGAGTGTACCATTTCAGAGTGAACCTTGATTATATATATGCACACAGAGACACACACATATATATGTAATAGACCCAAAAGCAGAAGTGACTTGATCAGCAAAGCTTGTTTAAGTACCTGAAGCTTATATTTGTGAAGTATCACAATTACACATACTCATGGCTTCTAAGGACACATTGGTATGGTCACTGAATATCTATAGATACATATTAGAGATTCATCTATATGTACATGAATGTGAGAGAGGCATATTTCTTCAGCATCTACTGAATATATTTTTTCTCAGATTAAATCATAGCCTTCAATGGTTGGCTAGCTGGTGATTTCAGAATTTGTTTTGCAGCCAACTCTGTTTGAAGGACACCTGCCACATCATACCAGTTATTGTTTCAGATTCAGTTTCTGCTAGATACTTTTTTCAATGGCAGTTCCCTCTAGACAGACTAATATTCCAAATCACTATTTTAATCCACGGGGGCGGGTTATAGACCGCCGCTTTGAGGCGGTCTGCCGCCGCCGCCATTTGCTCCGTAAGGGAGCCGTCGCAGCCACACCACGTGGCTCCCTTACGGAGCAAAAAAGAAGCTCCAAAATGGAGCTTCTTTCTGCGGCACCTCTGTGATGTCGCGAGGCGCCAGGGGCGCATTCGCGACATCACAGGTGCTGCAACACATTTGGACGCACAGCGTCCGATACGTAAAGATGGCGCCGGCCGTGTGGAACGGCCGGCGCCATATTGTACGGACAGAGTCCGTATTAGACCCAGGGGCGTCTAGAAGAGACGCCCCTTTTTTAAAATGGGACGTCCTGCGGACGTCCCAAGTGCCGGTCTGTAACTGGCCTTAGTAAAGAGGAACTGTGGGTCAAGATATTGATACTAAAAGTCAGATTCTGTCCCTTGAGGCATTTACACTTTGTAAATAAATATTCAAGGGAAAGATACAGTACTTTTACACACTATAGTTTAATTACGATAAATGTTGGCTCTGTAAAGATGCTGCTACTTGAGGATTTTGGATTATGTTGTATAATGTATTTGTTGGTTGTACCCTAAGGGTCAAATTACTTTATTTCTTAATTGATGGTTCTATGTTTTTTCCCTTAAATAATATAAAAATAATGTGCAAGTGAATTTATTTTATATATTGATAACCTCTTTATCTCATTCTTCTTTCAAAGAGGTCCAGGAGGATAGTGGCTTTCTCACATCTCATTTTTGTTCTCCAAACAACCTTTTGAGAAGTGTTTTATACTATAAGGATTAAAGAGTGGGTCTATGGCTGTGCTGGAACTGACTTGGTAAATCTATTCATTTAAGTCCAACTATGTAATGATTACAGTCTAATCACTACACTAGGGGGCCCTGATGACACAGTATTTAAATGCCAGTACTGCAGCCACTGTTGCAGTCACAAAGTTGTGAGTTCGATTCCAAGGCTCCAGGGTTGCATCCTTCCATAGGTCATTAAAATGAGGACCCAGCTTGTTGGGGGCAATTAGCTTACACACTGTAACACATTTAGAGACTACCGAGTTCTGTTTTAAGCATTATAGAAATGTAAATGCTATCGCTACACTACAAGTGTTCTCACCTTTATGCTTAGTATTATCAAATAATACCATTTCAAAACCTCAAGCTTTGCCATTTCTGAGAAGAATTTATTTGTATTTAAAAGAGAAGCTTGAATATTCATTAATGAGTTATACGATAATACTGAGAAAAGAAATGCAGATGAGCATTTCATTAGGTGGATCCAGAGTTTGTCAAGCTTACAGCAGACCCATTTAAACAATAATATAAAAAAAGAAGCAAAAAAAAAAAAATCACTTTTCACCCCAGGGTTACATTGCTTACCAGTTGCAAGATCACTGAAGTCGTCATTCAAGTAGGGAAGAAGAAATCACCAATACTCATGAACAAAGTTTTTATGGAATACAGGCTCACAAAGTTCTACTCCATCCATTTTGATGCCATATTTTACATGGTATGGTTCAGGCTAGGATTGTTAGTTAAAAAAAAAAAAGACACATTTCTGAGCTTGAATTTTTTTTTTCTATTTTCTTCATTAATGAGTCATCATCACGGCCAGTCCTACTATTCAAGCAGTGCTCTGGGGAATCTCTGTTTCATATGACAAAATACCTTTGGAGTAGGTTATTCTTCCTCAGGCAGCAAAATGTCTTGGCCTGGCTCTGATTACCACCATAGGCAGTTTGAAGACAACTGGAGTGAAACAGTAGTAGGGATTCCAACAGATTTCAGCCAAATTTGGTATAAATTCATCACTGCTAAAGAGGAAGCAAATATTGTTATGTAGGAGTTACAAATACATCAATCTGTGCAGTGGTGATTACATGGTAAAATTATCTTGTGTGGACATCTTTTCCTAATAATGGATATCTCTTTGTCTGTGGATGAAAAGCTTCCATTCAGTGAAACTGAGATGGGCCTGGAATTTCTAATGAAGAATCTATCTGTCGTCACCTCCAATACATAATGAAGCATATGGACCAGCTGTAGCTTGCACTGCCGTAGCTAAAGCATAGCTCATTAAGTAAACCTACTTCAGTATAATGGAATGGTCAAGAGGAATGAACGGAAAGAGATGGAGTTTCTGTTCTACTGGAAACTTGAGGTGCTTTATGGAACAACTGAGTTACAACATCAGTAAAGAGCACCAGCATCTATTCCCAGCATGAGCTCAGAATAAGATTCTATTGGATGCATGCAGCCAGGAATTGGGGCATTAGATTCATACTTGTAGCTGCTGGGGTTGGGGTGAAGGCATTGCCTCTTCAAATAAGAATTCTTCCTCCCCCCCCCCCCATGACATTTTGAGCCAGTGTGGTTTAGTGGTTTGAGTGTTGGCCCAGGACACTGGGAGACACGTGTTAGAATTCCCACTTGAGGATGGAAACCCAGTGGGTGACCTTGGGTATGTTGCATTCTCTTAGCCTTAGAGGACAGACCCTCTTTGAACAAATCTCACTAATAAAAGCCCATGATAGATCTGCCTTAGAGTCACCATGAATGGAAATGACTTGAAGGCATGCAGCAGCAGCAGCAGCAACAACAACAACAGTTCTAAATATTTAGGATTATCAATGTCTCCACAATGCTAGAAATTTGTGGACTGAGCAAAATTTCATTTTGGGTGGGCAAAATTCTTATTAGATAGGCAACAGCTTCATCTTGCCTTTTCCAATAGCTCCCTGCTCGGCCTTGGAAATCCACTGGGTGACATCAGGCACATCCCTCTCTCTTAGCCTCAGAGAAAGGTCAAAGCAAAACCCCTTTCCACAAACCTTGCCAAGAAAACCCCACGATAGGTTCACCATTTTTACCATAAGTGAAAAATGATGAAGCATGTATATCTCACCAAATACTGCCACACTTCTGTAGATCGTATGAGCCCATTTACTAAATTCCAGACTTTGAGAGCTTGGAACAGTTGCTTTTACACTACAATTCCCAGCTATCCTCAACTACAGGAAGTTGTAGTCCCCAAAAGCAGCTCATCATCTTTGTATTCTTATAATGGAAAAGGTGGCTGGTAAGAATGCTACTTTCCATTTAGGAACAGAGCATGTTCTCAGTGTTATCTAGAATGCACCAGTGCTGTCCTGTTAAATTTGAGACTGAGGGCACTCATCATGACATGTTGAAATAATTATTCTCCCAAGCATGATTATTTTTAGACCCAAGCAGGGTCTAAAAATGCTGCCAGCTGTGTTGATCCATATCAAAAAACAAGATTTGAGAAAGAATGGAAGAATCTGACACTAGCTGATGCATAATTTACATCCTGCAGTAAAAATGATGACAGAGGTTGGTTATAGGGAGCATATTACTCCCTTATTGAGGTTAAATCTATGTGAAGAGTGTACTACAGCTCCACTAAGTAGTAAGGATGTCCTGGTTTGAATCCTGGTTTGAATGCCACATGTGCCCATTTTAATCCAAATTGAAATCAGTTATGTAGCTACATCAGTGCAAGGGTGTGTTTCTACTGTGTACATGTGTTTCCTATATCAGTTTATGTCTCTTCACTGAGGAGCTATGGGGAGTTTTTTGGATTCTTGCAAGACATGCACTTATTTGTATATTTGCTTAATAAGCTTTTGTTTTCCATTTGATCTAATTGCCCACCTGCATTTCTATAAAGTGAAGTTGGTAGAGAAGGGGGAGGTGAAATGGCAATCTATGAATGTGTACATACAAACATCAAATACCCCCTCCCTCCAAAGGCATCACTGCCTTTTCTGGACATTAATAGAAACAACAGAGCTACTCTTCTGTAGTGGAAATGATCAGGTAACCTAAGTGACCACATCACCTAAGTGTACCCTAACCACCACCACCCCATTCCACTGTGATCCCAATTTGGGGAAGTTGGAGTTTTCAAAAATCACCTTAAAGTGCTCAGGCATCAACAAAAAGTGTTTACACATTGGAAGGAGGAGAATATTGTGTGTTCCAAAAGGACTGGGATCAAGAAAAGGACACATTATTTAGCCTCTTTAGATTCAGCCTGACTTTGCTGACTACCGGTCCAGTTCTGGCCACAATTCAAAATGCTGAATATGACTTTTAAAGCTCTATACAACTTAGGTCCACACTATCTGAAAGTCTGTATGTCCACATACTAGCCTACAGGATAAGGCTTTCTCTAGGTCCCACCATCTTCTTGGGCTCGTCTGGGGAAGATGTGGGACACAGCCTTGTTGGTGACAGCTCCCAGTTTGGAACATCCTCATATTTAGGCTTCACATGGGCCCTTTACTGTTCTCTCTTTGCCAGCAGGCAAAGACCTTTATATTTATACAGGGCTTTGGCAATTAACTTGATGTAGAATAATCTTTTAATGGTGATTTGTCCAATTTTTTAAAAATGTCAGTACTATGAATTATTTTACCTACATTTTGTTTTAACTTGTACTTGCAGACACTTTTGGTCCCACATGGGAGACCAAAGACAGGATAACAATAAATAAAATAAAATTCTGTAATATGAAACTAGGGACTTTATCACATGAGAATTGAAAAGTGGAATTAGAGCAAGATAGTAGCATCTGTGATCATACCTTATCACACAACACTGTGTCTGTCCAGTAGCTGGCCTATAATTCATCAATTGCTGGAGCATTGCTTCACAATGGTGAGCAAAAGCTATCAGTGCCACACAATTGTGCTGCTTTTTACAGTCGATGTATGTATGATAACTTCCTCCCAAAGCAGTTCCAATATGTGGGCAGACATAATGTGCAAGTGAGCATGAGTCTGCTCCTCTTCCCTTCCTGTCCTCTTGCTATCCCCAAGCATGCTGCTTTTCTTTTCTTTCTTCCCACCCCCAATTTATTTTATTTTCTTTCCTTTTGCCTTAATGGATTGCTATGATCACACAATCACACTAAAAATAAAACAAATGAATACAGATCACAAGGCATGCTGGGAAGGGAAGGGATACTATGAAGGCTGAAATGAGGAAGGTAGAAGTTGGGAGAGAAGCAGCACCGTGGTAATTTGGGAGAGGTGGAAATGTTCAACAGTGGAACACACTCCCTCAGAGTGGAGTCTCCTTCCTTGGAGGTCTTTAAGCAGAGGCCAGATGGCCATGTGTCAGGGATGCTTTGATTTGGATTTCCTGCATGGCAGGGGGTTGGACTGGATGGCCCGTGCGGTCTCTTCCAACTCTATGATGCTATGATTCTATGAAATAATGACTGTCCCAAACCCAATTTGTTCTTTAGGAGGTGTATTGGCTTACCTTAGAATCATAGAGACCACAAGGGCTATCCAGTCCAACCCCCTGCCATGCATCAAAACATCCCGAACAGATGGCCATCCAGCCTCTGTTTAAAGATCTCCAAAGAGGGAGACTCCATCACACTCCAAGGGAGTGTCCCCCACTGTTGAACAGCTCTTACTGTCAGGAAGTTCCCCCTAATGTTAAGGTGGAATCTCTTTTCCTATAGCATGCATCCATTGTTCTGTGTTCTAGTCTCTGGAGCAGCAGAAAACAAACTTGCTCCATCCTCAATGTGACACCCCTTCAAATACTTGAATTTTCTGCTAATCCCCCTACCTTTCAAATACAGGGCTAGCATATCACTTCTTGGCTGTTTCTTTTCCAGAACATACCCAGCTCCCTAAGTCTTTCCTGATAGGGAATGGTTTCCAGGCCCTTCACCATTTTGCTGGCCCTCCTTTAGACACACTCCAATTTGTCAACATCCTTTTCGAACTTTGGTGCCCAGAACACAGTATTCTAGGTGGAGCCCGACCAAAGCAGAATAGAGTGGCACTATTACTTTCCTTGATCTAGACACTATATTTCTGTTCATGCAGCCTAAAATAGCATTGACTTTTTTAGCTACCGCATCACACTGTTGACTCATGTTCAACTTGTGGTCTACTTGGACTCCTAGATCCCTTTCACATGTAGTCTCGTTAAGCCAGATGTACCGTATGGTACTGAATGGCCTAATGAAGCCACTTTTGAGCCACTCCAAGAAACATCTATGAGAATATTATAGGTAGGTTGTCTTCTTGTTGCCAATTAATTCGGTCAGAGAGGTTAATTCTCATACCCTTCTGACAGAATTAATTGCCAACAAGAAGAAAGCCTACCTATAATATCTTTAGAGAGGTTTTTGGAGTGGTTCACAAGTGGTTTCATTAGCAATCAGTACCAGATTTAAATCTGTCAATCCAAACTGGTGTGGATTTAAGGAGGACAAAATATCACTGATACTAGATCCAAATTTCATTCCAAAAATATCTGAAAATGGGTTTGAACAAAACACATTACCTACCTTCTACCCAAACCAAACACAACTGTTAAGGGGTGAAGTGCTAATTTTAAGATGTTAAGAGACTAGTAAAAATTCAAGTTAAAAAAAATTACAAAACTGATATGTTTGTTCCTTTTACTCCTAAATACTTGGAAACAGAGATTCAAAGCTTATGTTGCTAAGGTGTCTGGAGACTTGCATTTTCCCGACTTATGATTGCTCAAATATATAAAGCCTTCAGAATGTATGTGCGCATTCAACCAGGTCTATGGGAACAACATTGAAAGAAGCATGAAGGAGATTAGAAGGAGTTTTTCACTTTCATAAGGTATCACGAAATGGACAAATATAAGTTTGCTCAGGCAGCATTTGGATGGACTGTAGTACAGGCAGTACTAATGGATATGCAAAGCCGCACTGTAAAGCGATTGGCTATATGTCAAGTTGAAAAATTACTTGAAGGCACACAACAACCACATATCTCACATGTGCATGGATTGTTAAGGCTGTCCTCCGGAGAATTAGAGGTTGATGAGACCCAGCATGGTGTAGTGGTTTCAGTGTTGGACTACAGCTCTGGAGAGCAGGATTTTAATCCCTGCTCGGCCATGGAAACCCACTGGGTGATCTAGGGCAAGTTCTTTCATCCTCAGGAGAAGCCAAGGACAAACCCCCTCTGAACAAATTTTGTAACAACAACCACAACAACAAAAGGTACTTGAATGCACACCATGACAAACTCACTATGAATTATCATTCTTCGATTACTTGGATGACATGAGCAATCCCAGATACACATATAGACATACATACACACAGAAAGAATAGTGGCCTTCAGGGTGGACCCTACTTTCTGTGTGGAACTCTGTTTCACTTTTTCAAAATATCATTTCTGTGGCAAGGCTTGTAATAAGGCTTATCTAAGGAAGAGTGGAGTCAACATTTAAAAGAGAAATAGAACTTTGGACTCCGGCTGCACAACAAACTGCCCAAGCAGTTGGATATATGAGGTACATTACCTATGGGAGGGGAGGGAGGGGAGGAGGAGGTTATTCAGAAATGTGTTTTGCTTTTGGACCAGATGATCAAAGATTTAGAAATCTAAACGATTTCATTTAGTCTGCCTTTCAAAATGAACCAAGTTTGATGGACTAAAATGCAGATTAGAATCCATTATGCTTTGTAGTCCATGCTTCACTGATTTACACAATGCAATTTTTGGCTCAAAAGACATAACTACATGATATTTAAAATGCAAATTCCAGGATAAAATATCTTTAAAAGCATGGTCAACTAACCTGTTTTTTAAAGAGTCAAATTAAGGAGAATCCAAAGGCAGCCTATTTTCACTATCAGATAGCTCTCTTACTGTCTAAAAGTTTTTTCCTAACATTGAGGCAGATTTTTTTCCCTTGCAATCAGAATCCCAGTTCCCAAAGCCATTTTTCATAGGGCTTACTTTCCATACCTTCAAACTTTCTTAAATTCTAGCATGTGTGTTTGACTTAACTTCCCTTTCCCCTGTATAACAAATCACAAGAAGCTGTGGTCGCTCCCAGCTAAGGTTCCCACTATTTACACCCCATCAACCAGTTCTTTCCTGTTGCTTAGGACCAGGTACAAGATAGCTCATCCCTTTGTTACCTGTTCCACCTTGTAGTCAATGAAATTGTCTAAAATGATATTCTTTTCCTTGAAGATAATAAAATTGTTGGATTTCCAACAAATATCAGAGTGGATGTGACTCCTATTATTACTATATCTTCCTCTTTTAAATATTTGGTCATTTCATTCAGGAAGATATCATACTAGTCTTTTGTTTGGCTTGGGAATTTGTAGACCCCTAAATTGATGTCACTTTAATGTTTACTCAAATGCTATCAACCTGTTGTAGTTGCTTTCTCATGGCTCTCTTCATAGATAGACACATCCTTGACATATAATATTACTTTTCCTTTCTTATTTGGTGTATTTCTTTGGAATAGGTTATATCTCTCTGTTAATACATTCCAATCACGTAACTCATTCTATCAGGTTTCATTGGCACCTTTTAATTAATATTTGCTTTCCTTTATTAAGAGTTCAAGTTCATCTTGTTTATGTACAGATATATCTAAATTCATGGGTTATTCTTTTCTTTGTTTCTGGGTGACATATTTTACTATTGTTACAATTTTCCCCATATCATTAGGGCTACCCAATATTTGGTGTCTCTCTGCGCTCTAGAATACTGTTTCCCTTTCCCACCTAATTCATTTTATAGCCTTCTTGGTCAAGTTTTTTCAAGATCCTTAGCAAATATGTTCTTATAGACCTCTTGGAAGTGCCACTTATCTCTTGCCAGATGTCTTTCTTCACAAAAGCTCAGACTACAGTCCAAAATGTCAAATCTTTCCTGGTGGCACCATCTGTAGACTCACCTGTTCACCTCCAGTACTCTCTCTTTTTGTGGTCCATGTCCATGCCCACAGGAAGGACTAATGAAGTGTTCCAACGTCCTTCATCTTTCTACCCAGAGCTTCATAGTCCCTCGAAATATGTTCAAAGCTTTATCTTGTAGTATCATTTGTTCCCATGTGAATCAAAAGGAGATGATAATGGTTGGTGAATGATGATTCTTGTCAGCCTCTCTTCTATGTCATGAATCTTTATTCCAAGAAGATAGCACATGTTTTAAGACATCCTGTGGGGCCAACCATCCATGTCCCTGTTGCTCTCAGCAGCAAATCACCTGCCTATAACTCATATTTTTTCTTCTTATGGGAAATGGCAGGATCCCTTCCATCTACAGAACCCTCCAAAGCCATCTCCATGTTCTCTGAGTACTGAGGATGTTGTACCTGTTGCTTTACCTCACAATCACTGAACAAAGGGAGAACTTTGAATCAATTGTTTTTGTGGGGTTTTCAGCTATGTGGCCATGTCCTGGAAGAGTTTATTCCTGATGTTTTACCAGCATCTGTGGCTTCAGAGAAAGCTGGCATGTAAGAGAGTGGGGTAAATATACTGTTGGTTGAGAGGAAGTGATTTACATGACAATCTGTGTGTTGGTCTGTTGTTGAATGGCAAGGCCCCAGGGTGTCTATTTAATTAGTGATCTATTGTCTGCTGGTGAAACCCCTGACTATGAGAGATTTTTATTTGCACTTGCTGGATCTTCATTTTGGTGTTTTTCAGGACCAGTAGCCATACTTTGTTTACTTTCAGTGTTTCTTCTTTCCTGTTAAAGTTGTCTAGGTATTTGCGGATTTGTCTGTAGTTGTCTAGGTGTTTGTGGATGCCCAAAGGGAAGGGTTTTTTTTTAACCATACATCAAAAGAGTCACATACAAATAGAAAAACTGGTGAGGAAACACAACCTCCAAATGATCTACAAACTGACCAAGAAAATCCAGCAAATACTGTATTCAACAAAGAACAGGAGAGACCCTCTCACAACCACAGGAGTTTACCACATACTGTGCAGCTGCAAACAAGTTTACATAGGGACCACCAAACACAGTGTTCAAACTTTAATCAAGAAACATGAGATACACTGCAGACTGGGTCAGCCAGAAAAATCAGCAGTAACAGAACATGTTATAAATGATCCTGTGCATAAAATGCTATTTGAAAACACTGACATTCTGGACCATGCCAACAACTTTCAGGTCAGAATGCACAGGGAAGCCATTGAAATCCACAAACACCTAGACAACTTCAACAGGAAAGAAGAAACCCTGAGAGTAAACAAAGTAGGGCTACCAGTCCTGAAAAACACCAAAATCAAGAGCCAGCAAGTGCAAATGAAAACCATCCAGGGTCAGAGGTTTTTCCCAGCAGCAGATGGATCACTAATTAAATAGACATCCTGAGGCTTTATCATTCAACAACAGACCAACACACATATTAATGTGTAAATCACTTCCTCTCAACCACGGGTCACAGAGTACTGTATATATACCCCACTCACTTCCATGCCAGCATTCGCTGAAGATGCCAGCTACAACTGCTGGCGAAAAATCAGGAATAAACTCTTGAACATGCCCACATAGCCCAAAGAAACCACAAAAAGCTATGGATGTCAGCCATGAAAGCTTTCGACTTCACATTTGAATCAATTGTTTATCTCCAAATTCAGACCATGGTTCCTGATAGTTCTGCTCTCTGGGTCACATTCCTCCAAGTGCATGTTTGGAAATTTTCCTCTTTCCTAGAGGCATCCCCTGTTGATTTCCCACCCTAGGCTGGAAATCTATTTTCCTAGCATACTATTGCCCTACCTTTCTTGGTTATATCTTGCTGTCTCAAGCCATATGCACTATCATCTCCCCAAAGGAGAGATTAAATTAAGACTTTGGAAAAATTAAGAATTTTAAAAGTATAATCAAGCTGTGGGCATTAGCTTTCTGACAATTGGATACCCATTTGATACAAATAATTTGTGTGGAAATGACACCTTGATAATATCCTTTGACAATCAAGATGTTATGTATTATTCTTTTGGACTATGAACTATCCCTCTCACTTCAAGTGCTATCAATAAATATTTGAGGACATCTCTTGTTTTGTTTCTTCCCAGTCTTCCAAAGGGGAGGTGTAGGAAGATGGAATCACCATCAATTTCTTTGTCCCCAATCTGACCTATTTATTGATAAACTACTTCACTAGTTGGCAGGTGGAATTCCCCTCTAGAAGATAAATACTCAGCTTGTCACTTGAGAGTGATGCTACTATAGTCAGCAATGTCTGAATGAAAAAGCTTCACAGGTCAATTTTACAGAGCTCTTGGAGTTGGTCTCTTGCTTTCTATAATCCACTGTGTTAGTTCAGGACTATACAACCAAAATCACTCCGAGGACTACTTAAACATTTTTATTAACTCTAGCGTTCCAACACAGATGTATGTGCAGAACAGCAGTTTTTGTTATCATCTTTATCATGGTGTTTTGTTTTAATCCATTTTCTGCTAATCCCCTTATCTTTCTGTCTTTGCACCCTTTCCCATTTCTCTGCTCTACCAAAGGCCTACCTGAAACCATTTCTTTTTTATTCCTGCTTCCTCTTCTCTTTGTTATATTATTGATGAGAAGAAATATTTCTAAATTACTCCTGCTGAGTGAGACAGATTGCCTCCACATGTTGAAACAGCTGTCTGAGAGTTTGATAGCCCCTACAAAATTTGCCTCTTCCAGACAGAAAAAGAAAAAGTAAGAGGGCTTTCAGTTGTGGCTGAGGTTTCTACAATTTGCACAAAATCCCTCTGAGCAAAACAAGTTTCTTTTTTCCTTCTGAAGCACAATGAAGTGTACAAATGATGTGCACACATAGCAAGTGCAGACTCTCTTCAGGAACATTGCTCTTTTCTCAGTTGTTCAAAGGACTCATCCATGGAGCTGAAGGACTGAGTGAAGCATCAAACCAAGACAAACTGCCCAATGATACTAGTCTTTAAATATCCATGGCACATGGCACCAGCAATTAGTTCAGCTATGGAATTCCTGCAATTTGTGCAAATTTTTGATTTGCTAGAATACACGCACATATATACAGACATATACACACACTCCAACAAATCTGAAAATTCTGATTGAGACCAATGACAAATATTTCATTGCAAGTGAAGTGATAAATAAGTTACTTTCTCCTTCTTACATTCAAAGAACAAGACAATTAAGGATTTACATACTGCCTCTATTGTATTATGTCTTCTTTTTATGCGCTGAAATATATTTATTACTTACGTATTAAAATATTGATATCTTGCCCTATAGCCATAGGATATAGGTTGGCTTATAACAAAATAAATTGGAAAACAATAAATATAGCCAAGGTTAGAACCCACTTGAGTATTTATGAGTGTGTTGCCTGCATTAATTATGTTGCTAACAGTGATTCCCAACCTGATCTCCCCATCCCCACTTACCAAGCAGCAGCTGTTGTGATCAATGGGGCTCTGTTCTTCTGCCAATCAGCATCTCACTACCCTTCCCATAAGAGCATTCCGGCAGAAATAGTGTCCATGTCACGATGTCCCTCACACCAGAGAGCTCTTGTTCAAGTGGGAATGCAAGCATCAGTCAACTGATTTTGGATTATCAGGGGAACTGACTGCTGTTGCTTGCAATGGCTGTTGCCCAATAAGTTAGAATTGGGGAATTTTCATGGGCTCTGTGTTTCTCCTAAACTAGGGAATAGATAGAGGTCATGAATGTGAAACAATTGCAGTTCATTTGATACCCAGCTATGAGACCACACACGTAAACTGGATGAATAAAGGGCCATTTATTTGACCTATATCCTATTTAATGCTAAGCTCTTGAACTTCAACTTTAAACTGCAAAACTCTTGAGAACATTGATTAAAGTGAAAAGCCAAGTCCAGAGTCCAGCTGAAGCCCAGTGTCAATTCTAGACTGCCTCTTCAGCCTTCTTTTTGGGCACAAACACCAGGCCCTGAATCCAATTATTCGAATTGCATCCTCAGCCAGTCCTAGGAAGTTAAACATAAGGCACTTTCCTCCAAATTCCCTCAAGTTTTTAAGGTTGAGCAAAAACCCCATGTCTACCCCAAAGGCAGGTTCTTTCACAACTCCAGGTCCCTCGACCTGTCCAAGCTGCTCCAGAGCCTAACCTTTCACCACAAAGGAGCGCCACTGGTGTGCACCAAATAGTTCTTTAACTTTATATGGGCCAATGAAATCTGTGGTTTTATGTGGGTTTTTCGGGCTTCGACTTCACCAATGAAATCTATTTAACAGCCACCCCAAGCCAATTACCAGTCCCTGCACAGAGTATGGGATAGGCAAAAAACTCCAGGAAAAGTGGAGAAAATTCCTACCCGGCCCCAAAGTGACCAACCAAGTTCACACTGCATTTAGGGTGGGAGAGTGTGCTGCTTTGGAGAAAAGAGGCCTGAAGGGGGGCAGTTTGCCCTTAAATACAGACTCTGCCCCCCATCACATGTCCAATCTCAGCCCGTTGTGTCTTGCTTATTTTTAAATTATTTCAAAGCCACACACCCCCTCCAAGCTTCTGCCAACCTTCTTGGTGTGAAAACTCTCGGCAATCATAACTGCCCAAGGGGATTCCAACAATAATTTTAAAAGCTTAAAAATATATTAAATAGATCATCAATTCAAATTACAGAATTTAAAACTGATTAAAGCAATTTTAAACAATTTTAAATGCTGTAATGATAGGGCATATGCAGCTGATAAGATCAGCTAAGTTATATCTTAGTTGTCATCTTATTTTTTTAAAAAAATCATGCAAAGTTTCTGTGCATCTTGTGATTCATTTCTCACTGTGTTTTCCTTCATATATTTTGTGTGTGCCCTGATAACGGGGCAGGATAATACATTTTCTCAATTCCATCCTCCATACATACATACATCTTGACTTATAACTAGTCCAACTTACTAGTTTTGTCAGCAAAAAGCCTTAAGCATGGTCAATAGGAAGTCAATCCCATTGAACACAGAGACTTCAAGGTCATTTCTGCCCTGGCCAGGGTCAGTCTGGAGTATCTTGGGTTTTATGGGTAGGCTTTGGTGCATAGCATGCACAAAGGAGTGAGAAAAGGCTTGAGACTGAACAAGCACTAACATTTGGCAGAGTTTTGGATGTCACATGCTGTGAAGAAGTGGTAGCACATCTTCAGCTATTCCTCCTGGACTTCTTGAAGAGGTATAGCTACAAGATAAGGGAATTGCCCTTCAAAATAAAAATTCTGCCCCCCAATAACATTTTCCTCCTGTCCGCACATTCCTAGCACTTCAGAGAGTGAAATACTGAAAACTCTTCTCACTTAAATCTCTTACATTTGCTGTGTTTGCATTCCCATGGTAATTTTGCCTGTCTCTAATTGTTCAAGTGAAGTTTTAAGTTACTTTCTAGTATTTCCAACTTGTCATTTCTGACTTTTGGTTTTCTCGACAAGATTTGTTCAGAGAAGGTTTGGCATTGCCTTTCTTGAAGGCTGAGAGAATGTGATTTGCCCATAGTTGCCCAGTGGGTTTCCATGATTGAGTGGGGATTTGAACCCGGGCATGAAAGAAACATCAACATGCATTGGCTGTCAGTCAAAAATGGTGGAAGAATAATATATGCTGACCCAGTAGAGAAATGAGGGGAGTCATTTACCATAAATAACTATGAAGGAGACATTTGTACATTATGTCATAAGCAAATGTTGAATTAGTTTTATCGAGGAAGTAGTTAACAGAATAATTTACTGGCTAAATGTGGCTGGAATAACAAAATGCCAAGATTCTGTGATGAACATTTGTGAGGTTCCTTTAAGGCTGAAGGCCAATACCTTGAGACTTACTGTGTGAAGGATTCGAGGTAAAGCATCTTCCTGATTAAATATTCTGCACTATTCCTGTTTCATTCATTGGTGCTTGCCAGGTTTGAAAGCCAAAATAAATGGCCTATCAGTGTGGTATATTTCCATTCAGACCAATGTATCTCTGAAGTGAAAATGCTGCATAATTATAGGCCAACACACAAGAGACACATAGAATAATATGAAGTTATCATTTCAACAGGATGAATTAAAGGCAGACAGGATGCAAAATTAATGGGTTCTGTCCAATTTGTTGGATCCCAGTATTTCCCACTTTTCATCATTTGGCTTACTGGTATGATGCCCATACACAGGGCTGCTTCCTGTGGCCTAAAGCCATCTCCTTTCCAAAGAAGCCACATTAAAAGTATCCTGATATGTGCTGAATGGATATGACTCATTTTGAAAGATGTGAGCATGATCACAAGTACAAAGAATGGGAAAATATGTGTCTTTGAAAATACAGATTCAAAATGTATATTACTTCATTGCATGTAAGTAGCTGAGTGCACTGATAATCATTTATTTTTATTATTTATATGCTATTTTATAACCAAAAAACCCTAAATATGCTGAACATAAGATCCCATCTGATATTGTAAGCTAAGCAGGGACAGGCCAGGCTAGTACTTGAATGGGAACCAAGGAATACCTGTTGCTGTAGGCAATATTTCAGAGGGAGATAATTGCAATCCACTTCTGAGTGTAATATGAAATTCATGGGGTCACCATAAGTCAGTAGGTGACTTGAAGGAACGCGCGCACACACACACACACACACCCTAAGTAATGTACATAATCAAAAATAATAAGGTAAATAACATTATTAAAAGCCATAAAATTTAATTAGTCATAAAAATTAAGATCTAAAACTCTAAATCAGGGGTCTGCAACCCCCGGCTCGTGGGCCGCATGCGGCCCACCGAGGTCGGGGGACCGACCCAAGCCCGGTGCTGCCGCCGATTGCCAAAGGCCCCGTGCTGGCGGCAATCGGTGGCAGCACCAGGCCCTTCGCGTGGGGCCTTTGGGGGGACCGCCAGCCTCCTCCCTCTCACGGGAGCAGCCGCTCACGTGAGAGGCCAAAGGTCTCTTGCGTGAGCGGGCGGGGCCTTTGGGGGGCCACCGGCCTCCTCCCTTTTGTGCGAGTGGCCGCAAGTCCCACTCACTCGTGCAAGAGGCCAAAGGTCTCTCGCACAAGCGGAAAGGGCGTTTGGGAGGCCGCTGGCCTCCTCCCTTTTGCGTGAGTGGCCACAGGCCCCGCTCGCTCGTGCGAGAGGCCAAAGATCTTGTGCGCAAGTGGGCGGGGCCTTTGGGGGGCCGCTGGCCTCCTCCCTCCTAGACCTCTTCCTCCAGCAGGTGAGTGAAGGAAGGAGGGAAGGGAGGAAAGGACGGAAGGGGAGTGGAGAAAGATAGGAAAAGAAGAAGAAATGGAAGGAAGGAAGGAGAGTGGGAAGGAGGGAAGGAAAGAAAGAGGTGTGGAGGGAGAGATGGGGAGAAGAGAGAATGAGAAAGGGAGGAAGGAAAAGGAAGAGAGGGGAGGAAGGAAGGCAGGAAAGAAAGCAAAAAAGAAAAAGGGGTGTGGAGGGAGAGACAGGGAAGGAAGGCAAGGGGAGAGTGAGAAAGAGAGGGAGGAAAAGAAAGAGAGAAGGAAGGAAGGTGTGGAGAGATGGGGAGGAAGAAGGAGAAGGGAGAATGAGAAAGGAAGGGTGGGAGGCAAAGGAAGAGAGAGACAGATGGAAGGAAAGAAAGTAAGGAAGAGAGGTGGAGGGAGGGAGAGATGAGGAAAGGGGAAGAGAGAGAATGAGAAAGGGAGGGGGAAGAAAGAAGGAAGAGAGAGGTGGTGGAAAGAAGGAAAGAGATTAAAGGAAGGAGAAAGAGTGGAAGGGTTGGAAAGAAAGAAAGAAAGAAAGAAAGAAAGAAAGAAAGAGCGGTGTGGAGGTAGAGATGAAGAGAAGAGAGCCAGGAAGGAAGAAGAAAGGAAGGGGGAAATGAAGGAGAGAGGGATTGAAAGAGGTGCGGAGGGAGAGATGGGGGAGGGAGGGAAGAAGAGAGACATGAGGGAAAGAGGGATGTGAAGGGAGACATAGGGAAGGAAGGAAGGAGAAAGAGAAGGGGAGATGGGAAGGAAGAAGGGATGGACCTCTGCCTCCAGCAGGAAGGGAAGGAATGAAAGAGGTGTGGAGGGAGAGATGGGGAGAAGGGAAGGGAGCTAAGAAGACAGGAGGGAGGGAAGGAAGAAGGAAGGGGGATGAAAAAGGGAGAAGGAAATAAAGGAAGAGGTGGAAGGGAGGGAAGGAAGAAAGAAAGGGGAAATAAAGGAAAGGGAGGAAGAAAGAGATGAATGGAAGGAAAGAAAGAAAGAGTAAAAGGGAGAGTGAGAGAGGAGGAATAAAGGAAATGGAGGAAGAAAGGCATGGAAGGGTAGTAAGAAGGTGAAAGGGAAATAGAAAGGGAGGAATAAGGAAAAGGGAGGAAGAGAGAGATGGATGGAAGGAAAAAGAGTGGGAAGGAGGGAAGAAAGTGGGAGAATGAGAAAAGGAGATGGAATAAGGAAAAGGGAGGAAGGAAAGAGAATGAATGTGAGATGGGGGGGCTGGCAGGGCCGGCAAAGAGGGGGAGGCCTCCAGCGCTGGTGCCCCCGTCGGCTTTTTTGCCAGCCTCTGACAGGGCCTGGGGCCCCGTCAGGGGCTGGCAAAGAGGACGAGGCCTCTAGCGCTGGCGCCACGTTGGCTTTTTTGCCGGCCTCTGACGGGGCCTGGAAAGAGGGCGAGGCCTCCAGCGCTGGCCCCTGCCCCTGGAGGGTGGAAGCTCCACCCTCGGTGTGCGGTACTGCCCCTGGAGGGTGGAAGCTCCACCCCCAGCACGTGGCACCGCCCCCGGAGAGTGGAAGCTCCCCCCCGGCTTCAGCCCCCCAGTTGTCTGAGGGACAGAAACCTGGCCCCCGGCTCAAAAAGGTTGCCTACCCCTGCTCTAAATGATTGTTATTGTTATTTATAATTGAAATAATTGGTGTGCATTACAGGCAACGTCAGAGATTGAAATGTGGGTAAATTTTGTCCTGTAAACCTCTAGCCTGTCTAAAATAGCCATTCTACCAAAAACTCTCAGTGCACACTCCTTAAACATAAAAAGGCATTGAATATTAGTCTATGTTCAAAGCCCTGAATGGGAGCTTACTGTCAGAATTTATAATGGAGTATAAAATCACCATAAGGTGGCAATACATTCCAGACCCAGCCGACACCCAGCCTCATAGCAGCCTGAGAGAGGCAGAACAGAAAATCATATTGTGGATCCAACAGAGGTGCCCGCCAAACAACCAATAAAAGACAGATGTGACTACTGGAAAAATAAATTGTGGTGTTGGGCTTATGACAGAAGGGGCAATTAAACCCTTTCCTCTTTTAATCAAAGCATGTTTTGCCAGGGAGAGAGGAAACCAGCACTTCAGGCTCCACAGAGCAGACCTTGGAGCAGTCGACAGAAAAGATCAACATTCTTGGAGAGTTCTGTGCAATGGCCCTGCCTTCATCCTCAATTCTGTGTAGAAAAAATTTGCTGGACTTTAAGCTTGTCACAAATGGATGCTCTTGCCAACAAGTTACTCCTAGACTTCAGACTTTCCCAAGGTTCCTTTCTCCAGTAATTACCTACCATTGAAGTGAGCTACAAGGTCCATAAGTTACAGCTAATCACTCTTAAGTGCTGGAAGCTAAGTGGCATTCTTTTCTTTTTCTTTTTGCAATGAACAGCAATCATACATGGTAAGCAGATGGCTGCCTCGTGTTTTGTGTTACAGCACTTTGCACAGCATGTTAAGAGAATGATGGATTTATGACCATGGTTGGCTACATTGACACGATCTGGTTTTACTGGAGAAGTTGCAAGAAGAAGAAAGAAGGGCAGATGATGTGAGCTGTTCCAAGCTTAAGCTACAGGGCTTTCTTCTAAGGAGGCAGACAAATTCTTCCACTTACAGGATAATATCTTATATTCAGTGTATCTGGCTTTTTTTTTTTAAAGGCTCTGGTTTCATAGATCTAATTGCCAACCAAGATCTGCAACAAAATGTAGCAATATATCCTTCCTGTCTTACATGAATGCTTCTTTTCAGGGTTTCACTCAGTCTACCAGCTAGTACCATATAAACTACAAAGTGATACATCAGATGTACACACTGACCCCCCCCCCCCCCGACTCCAACAAACATTTAATATACTACAAATCCTGTTCAGTTTTCATTCAGGTGTGAGTTTTTTGTATTGCTAATTTGTTTTGCTTTGTTTGTTTTGTTGGGATGTTTGTCTCACAGCAGATTTGCTTTTAAAAAAAACTGCTTTAGCAAACCTTGCAGTTCTCCCAGCCATACTAAGGACTCTTTCAGATTGATTGTAAAGAAGCATGAGTTCTTGAGATATAGCTCCATGTGTTTTGCCCAGCTTTACCAGTTGTCACTTCCTCCATGTCCACCCATTCCCTTCTTTTGAAGGGCTGTTTGTACCAATTTGTTTAATCTGATCTATGATTTTTCTAAAGGTTTGTTTTAAATGTGAGGTTTGCTCATATACTCCTGTGGTATGAAGGGCAAATGTTAACTTCTCTGATTGTTTTAATTCTTGGTATTATATTATCATAGGCCTGGTACAGACGGGCCTTTAAGCACATCCTGGTGATGTACTAGGGTTGCCTCGGGGTGCCTCTTACAGATACCCCTTAACCCTAGCATATCATCAGGACACCAAAGCTGAGCAGCACTGTACAGATGGCACACTCAGCTATGATGTCGCAGCTGTGCCGCATACAAATGGCGCAGCACAGCTATGATGTCATCATGCCACCGCCAGCGCTTTGTGGAGTCGCAGGTATGCTGCAAAAAGGAGCCACTTCTGCGCGCTCCTTTCTTGCTGCACAGTAGCATCGCACAATTTGGTTGCTGTGGCACTGCTGCAGAGCAAGGAGAGGCGCCTCTCCAGCACCTCTTTTTGGTGCTCTATACTGCACCATAGAGGCATCAGAACTTTTTTTGTTCTGATGTCTTAGGATTCAGGAACAACCCATTTCAGGGAAGGAATATAATATTGCAGTTGGTGCTGGGAATAGTAGTAAAATAGTCTGGGATAACAGAAAGGTTGTCAACTTACCCGTCCTCTACCCAGAGAACTACAGCGACAGATTCCATAACCTCCAGCAATGTCCCAACACATTGGCCTATTTGGAAGACCCCTGAGACATCACTTCTGTTTCCACATGGTCCCATTTTGGTTCCATTTCTATGGGTACCTGTGAATGGAAGAGCTGGACAAGCCTGGTTGATATCAACCAATCACAGTTCAGGAAATGCTGTGAAGGTGGGCCTATGAGATAGAAAGGAAACAAAACTAAGGCTTGTCTCTGAAAGACAGATAGGGCAAAGATGGCACAGAGAAAGGGATACGATTGCAGATATAAGAAAAATGGCATAGAAATAGGGGTAAGATTCACAGAGAGATAGGGGAAGATGGCATAGAGTCAGATAAAATAATGTAGAGAGCTAGGGGAAAGAATGCACGAGGACAGGGAGAAGAATGCAGAGAGATGGAAGACAGATGGCATAGAAAAGCTGTAATAGAGATAGGACAGTCATTTGGGGGGAAGAACTGAATAGGGATTTCGGGGGTTGTGACTGGTTAAATAGTTCAGGGGTTAATGTGTGATCCAACTGTATTAATAAACTTTGGCTTGTTTACTATGACTGTGCCTGGCTGGTCCTGATGTTTTCTAAATATTTTTTTATTAATACACAACTTTTAGTAATTTAAGACAACATATATGAGAAAAATACAACATCTACCCATTTTCCACTATACATTACATGCACTAACATAGTACATATAATAATAATACAGCAACAATTAAAGTCAAAGAAAAAAGGAATAGGCATGACTTCCAAGTTGCTAAATGATAGTTATACTAGTTATTACATTCTTTGACTTCCTCTAAGCAGATATGTAAAATAAACTTCTTCTTATTAATCCAAATTCTTGAACTGCTAAAATGTTTATTTCCCCCCAGTATTTTCAGTTATTAATTTCCATTTTTTAAGTTATCATCTTTAATAAAAAATGTTCAGTTTATCAATTTCTTTTTTATTTAATTAAAACACAAATAATAAATAATGACACATAATAACTAACAAGCATTTTACAAATAGATATTACATACATATACGCATACATATTATACATATTATCAGTAAATCTCTAAAGCTAAACACTTCCATTGCTTCCAGAAAGCCAATTGGTATCCCTCTTTTTTAGTTTATAGCAAATACTACCAAGAAAAAAAGAAAAAACTGTATTAGTACATACATCCTTTACAGTATCCGTATGGGGAAAAGGAAATAAGAGTAAAGGGAAAAATTCATATAAAATTATAAAAATATTTTTTTCCCCTTCAGTTATATCCATTCAATCGTTTAAGCCAGAGAAAAGGAAAAAGAGCCTATATTTTAATCTCTTCATTGAATATTAATTATTATATATATGCTATATTTCGTCTAACTCCCTAATTACACTGCTTTCATTCCATCATATATATTTAGACAATTCCATTCTTCCTTAACCATATTAACATTTTTATTTCTCAGGCTGGCGATAAGTATATCTAGACTTTTAGCCTCCCTGATTTTGACCAACCATGCCTCAGCTGTTGGGGTTTGCGGGTTTCTCCAAAATTGGGCATACAAAATTCTGGCCATGGTGATCATATACAAAATTAAACGTGAGGCTTCCTTTGCCTTTTTGTTTTCCAAAATTCCAGTCATATTTAACAAAAACAGTCGAGGGTCAAGTGGGATATCTAATTGTAAAATATTAATCATCAATAATCATATAGATCTCCAATATTCCCTGGCTTTGATGCAGGACCACCATAAATGGAGATAATCACCTTCATGCTTATCACATTTCCAACATGTTTTCTTCACAGTTTTATATATCCTATTCATTTTAACAGGAGTCATATGCCATCGATACATCATCTTAATATAGTTCTCCTTAAAATTTTGACATAAAGCAAATTTTCTAGTCAC
This sequence comes from Sceloporus undulatus, assembly GCF_019175285.1. NCBI lineage: Eukaryota > Metazoa > Chordata > Lepidosauria > Squamata > Phrynosomatidae > Sceloporus > Sceloporus undulatus. The sequence continues at coordinate 2,647,851 of NW_024802934.1, forward strand.
TCTCCATGATCTTTCCCATAATTCCAAGTCTATATTTTTTCCTAAATCTTGCGACCATTTCACCATGCAATTCTTTACTATTTCATCCTCAAGATCTCTACCTTTCAGAATTCTATAATATCTTGAAAGATGTCCTTTCTCTTTATTTTCTATAATCTTATCCAATTCATTAGATTCGATGGTAATTCCAAAATTAACACAATCTGATTTAAATCTTTCTGCTATTTGAATGTAACTAAACCAATCTATTATAATATTCTCAAATTCCAATTGTTCCCTTGTTTTTAAGGAGATCATTCTATCATTTCCCCTGAAAACAATATCAGAATATCTAAGCCAGGTCCTATTACAGATTTTGGACCTTTGTTGAAATGCTTCCTGAGGAGACACCCATCAGTTTATCAATTTTTGCAAAATCATACAGTTTTATCAACTATTCTTCTTGTAATGGAGTATCTACATCCTTCTATTTCTGTGCATACAATATTTTCACCACAGTAAGTATATAAAAGTAAGTATATAAAAGTATATACTGAACAATTCTTCCATGTTTCTTCTCTATCTGTTACTCCAGTATTCCCAATAAACAAATTCCTGGTTTCAACTGAAATTTAAGCTTCAGGATGCCTTCTATTGCAGGATGTATCTGAATCCAGTATTTTCTCACTTTGTCACAAGTGCAATACATATGATAAGAAGGCCATCCCCTTTTTGCTTACATTTCCATTGTTTGTTAGTGGAAACCTTGTATATCTTCAAGAGTCTTTCTGGTGTCAAACACCACCGATACTTCATTTTATAAAATGTTTCTTTCAACAAAACTCCCACAGGAGTGCTCACTGATGTTTTCTGAAGCACAAATGTGGAGCCAGAATTCATGGCAAAGATATTTTAAAAGATAATCAGAAATTTCTCGACATGTCTTCTTAATTTCATTCACAAACCTCAACTTCAGCAACAAAATGCAAATTTATTTATTTTTTTCTTGGATGGATGCATTTTGTACAGTCTAACTGATCAAGGTACTGTAATGGATAACTCCATTTCATAATGAATTTCATCACAAGTGTCTATTCCCAGTATTGAACACACACATAACTCAATGAAAGACTCAGTTGCATTCTTCTTCCCTTTTGATTAGCAGGCCATTGTGCATTCAAATTGCAGTAAACCAATTAACAAAACACATTCTCATTATTCAGTATCTGATTACACATTTTAAAAGCTATTCTACATCAACCTGCCCCATCCATGTAGATACTATTGGACCTGTTCTTGGTTTCCTGTTGTCCTACATCTGAGCATTCATCAGCTCATCAGTTTTGCTATTGATAATTGCTTGTCTGTAGAGTAGCTTTAATCAAACTGCATAATCAAAAGGATTTCTCTCTTTGCTGATTCACCTGTAAGTTGTTGTTTTGCAATGATAACTGTAGATCTTTTGACAGAATGCTGAAGCAAAAGAGGAGGCAACCTATATTCACTGTATTTCTAAACCAACTTGTTCTATTACGGTTGACCTTCTCTTCCTGATAGCCACACAAATCATACCACCCTTTATTCCCTCCTATCCATTAGACTGTTTCTCCAATAGCCATTCAATTGCCTGACTTCAACTGGTAATTGGATTCGCATTTGGAGAACAGCATTTTAAATTATAATTCAAATGAAAGGCCTGGTCAATGGCTGGAACCATATGTTAAAGTCATAGTTGTGTCAGTAAGGCCTAATGTCCTAACAATAATAAAATCAAGTTTAATCTTACTGTGGTGTGCATTCCATTAGCTATTGCAACTTTTGGGCCATGTTCCCATGTATTTATTAGTGTAATACTAAAATGTAAGGTCTTTAAAAGATGCAGGACCACTGTGAAGCTTTGCCGTGCAAAACGAAAGCACTATGCAAATCTTCTGGTCCTGTGAAAAGCTATGATTGTTTTATCCACCTTATACCAAGAAAGAAAAGATCATGCAAAAAAAGCTGGTCACATAATTTGGATGGATTGTAATGTGAGGGGAAGGTCACAGAGTCTATGATTTCTTATATGAAATAAGAGTACAGGCAAACACATGTTACAGTTTTATGAGCAATGTTTGATCACTTATATGCATAAAATAAAAACAATAATAAAAATCCAAAACCCACAAAAGAGCAATATCTATATTGAACAGGCAAAATGCAGGAAACACATCATGCAACCTTTCAAAGATCCACTTGCTTCTTCATTCTATATAACTTTTTAACATCTTTTGCCTGCTGAAGAAGATTCAGTGGGGCTTCAAAAGCTTGTATAGTGTATTTTTGACATTTTGGCTGGTGAGTAAAGACATCACTCTTTTATGCATTTTTGATTTTGTTTTATGTTACTGTATGTCCAGCACAATAACCCCTGAATATGTTTCCTGGATTTGAAGATACCTGATTTAGCTGCAACAGGGGAACCCTAAACAAGAGGGAAGTAAGAAGTAAGACTTAACTCTTTGAAGTTTCTATCTTCAAAAAAGGTAAAACACACAGACACACACACATATATACATATAATTGGCTGTCTTTTACCTACACAGCACCTAAAGTTTTTTTCAGATGTAGCAGTACAGAGAGTTTTTGAGAAATTCAGTGTTCTTTGCCTAACAAATTGGCTTTCACAAAAGGCAAAGAAGCTCTGAAATCCCAAGAGAAGTTATTTTACTGCTGCTAATGGAGATTAAATGTTACTGTGCTTTGTCTTGGTCCCCACATAACAAAGAGGGTAGTGCCTGTCTTGAAATCCTTCCAGAACAGCTGAACTACAGCAGAGACAACATCTGATACAAATGTGTGTGTCTCTGTATGTGCATGATAACAGAATGCAAAAACGTAAAAGCTAAAATGGATCAGAGCTAGGTTTCTGTCTATTGATAGAAACATAGGAAACTAGTTATACTGAGTCAGACCATTAGTCTATCGAGCCCAGTGTTATCAACAATGGCAGTCTGACAGCAACTATCCAGGGATTCAAGCAGGTGTTGCCTGATGGTCTTCCACTGAAATATTAACCATTCTTGACCATGCTTAGCATCCAATATCAGATAAGACTGGGTGTCTACAGGATGGTATGGAGATAGTATTTTGTTTTTTACAACAGCCAACCAGTTCCCCATAGAAAGTTCCCCACAATCAGAACATGGCTGCAACATCAGTCTACTTTTTATTTTCCCAATCAAATGGCATAGTAGTCATTACAATGCATCCAGACTTGGCTTCATGAAGAGTACAGTTCCTTCTCTTGCCACAGGGAACCAAATTCTTCCTGAGTTTCTTGGGGCAATGGCTTCCACAAATTCTACACTGTGAGGTCCTGAGTATTGCATAGGATAGGCCCACACACTGTTCTGAAGGTTACCAAGTTCTCTAGAGCAAAATTTCATAGATACAAAGTGCTGCAGGAAGTGAATAATTGGTAAAATTCAATCCTCTTTTGCATCAAAAAGATACCATATATTCTGGCGTATAAGATGACCAGGTGTATAAGACGACCTCCAAGAAGGGCCCTCCCTCCAGTCCATCTGCCTTGGTCTAGGCCTCAGAGGGAGAGAAGGTTTGCTGGATTTTCCCCCTTCCCCACTTCCATCCCCTTCTCCTTTTGTGTCTTGTATTTTTAGATTGTAAACCTGAGGGCAGGGAAATGTCTAATTTAAAATAATGTAAGCCACTCTGATAGCCTTTTGGCTGAAGAGCAGGGTATAAATACTATCTATCTATCTATCTATCTATCTATCTATCTATCTATCTATAAAAATAAAATATGCAAGTGCATATCCTCTAAGAACACATATTTTAAATTACACTGTGACACATTGGAGGGCTAAGAACTCTGTCAGAACATTCAAGAAATGTGAAAATAGTCTCTGTCCTATTTGGATGCTTGTCTGTAAGATGCAGATCAGGTTATTTATATCAGCATATGCAATGTTCAAATTCTTTAGGCATCCTTAACAACAGTACTTATCAACTTTCAAAAGTCTGTACAGTCACATGGTAAAAGTCCCACTTTCAGTGAAAAAGACAGAACTTGAGTTTCTAGTGAAGACACAATAGAAGTTCTTCCTCAGAGGTTCCAACTTAGTTCATTCCCCTGCCCCCTCTATATTTTAATGCACTCTCAGGGTCATATGTAATGGCCACTGCACACATTCAGCACTGTATACATATTGCCTGTGTAGTGGAGCAACAATCATTTGATTGCTCAGTGTCTTTCTCAGTTTACCTGTCAGAGCGCAATGAGGTGAGTAAAAGCATTTAGAAATCTCATTGTGTACAATGACAGGTAAGCTGAGTGAATGACACTGCCACCAAAAGACCCCAACACTTCATGATTGTCATGAATACAGATGTACTCATCTCACATCTAGGTGCATGCAGAAGGTCAGGTGGATTGCCCCAAGCTTCTCCTTATTGCAGAGATGAACTGAACTAGCAAACTATAAGAGCTATCATGTAATCTAATCTAATTTGAGATCAATCCACTTATAGCTACTCTTGCACAGGGCCTGTTGAACAAAATAGCATTTGCACTGGAGGAGCAATATATACACTGCCCTCTTTGTCTGCTGTCCATGAGCCAGCAAGGCATTTAAAAACACATGTTTAACTTTCAGGATATGAATGACATTGCAGAAATCAATGGGAGTACTCAAGAGCATATATATCCCAGCACTTGCTTAAGTGTTTTGCTGGATAAGAGTCAATACAAGTGTGATTTTGAGCCTCTAGAGGTCTCTTAACAATTTATTGTTTGATTTTCAGAAGTTAGAGAGAGGAACATAGTCAGCTGTTTGCAGAACATGGGACACAATACCCCATGTGCTTAACACAGTGAAAGGATTATGGAACTTGGAGCCACACAGAAAATGTAGAAAATATGCTGGCATGGTACAGTAGCATTACAATAAGGATGGGGAGAATTGTCAGTTTTGCTTTCTCTTACTTTCAGTTTATTTTTTTAATCAGGTTTTTCTTTCCCTTCAAACAACATAAAATAATTTTTTTCTCCTCCATTTGCACTGGATGAATAATAGAATCATAGAGTTGGAAGAGACAACAAGAGTAATCCAGTCCAACCTCCTGCCATGCAGGAATACACAATCAAAACACTCCCAAGAGATGGCCATCCAGCCTCTGTTTAAAAAAACCCAAAGAAGGAGATTCCACCACACTCCTTGGCACCATACTCCGATGTCAAACAGCTCTAATGTTGAGGCAGAATCTCTTTCCTGTAGTTTGGATTCATTGCTGCATGTCCTAGTCTTTGGAGCAGCAGAAAACAAGCTTGCTCCATCCTCAATATGATATCCCTTCAAATATTTATACAGGGGTCTCATATCACCTCTTAACCTTCTCTTCCCCAGGGTAAACATACCCAGCCTAAGATATTTCTCAATTAATTCAACAGCCATAGCCATTCCCAAAATGGAGAAGGCCATGCTATATCTTGCATGTCATATAGATGTTAAAGATCAGGTTTCATTGTTAGATGAGGTGAGGGGGAAAAAGAGATGACAACAATTTTTTCAGCAACTCTGGTGTTTATCACACGGAGCTTTTTGGAGATTTTGCAGCTAAGATCAGGGGTGACTGCGGGTCCAACGATGCGAATTCACGTTATAACGTGAATGTGTTATCAGACGAGATTCCTTTCTATGGGAGCTCCTTCTGTGGCACTTACCCAGTGATTCCAAAGTGACCCCTCATTTTGGTGAAATAGGGAAAAAGTGAATTGACAGAATTTGCTTTCAAGCTCACTTCGATTTCACTTCGAATTGGTCTGATGTGGAAGATCACTCCTATGTTGCCCCCCTTGGCCCCCTGCGTCCTACTCTTTCATCCCCCTCCTCCTCTTTGATGCCATCTCGGCCTCTCTGCCACCCTGCGACCTATCCCATCAACCCCTGACTGCTTCTTCACTCTGATCCTGGCCCCAGTGACCCCCTGCGACCTATCCCATCATCCCCTGGCTGTTCCTTCATCCCGATCCTGGCCCCAGTGACCCCCTACGACCTATCCCATCAACCCCTGGCTGTTCCTTCAGCCCGATCCTGGCCCCAGTGACCCCTGAGACCTATCCCTTCATCCCCTGGCTGCTCTTTCATCCAGATCCTGGCCCCAGTGACCCCCTGTGACCTATCCCATTATCCCCTGACTGCTCCTGCATCCCAATGAAGGATGACAGCTAAGGAGGGGGCAGGGAAGGAGGACAGCATCCAGAGCCCCATTGAGCATGCAGAAGGGTGCCGATTCAAATCACTGAACCCTCCAGTGTAGTAGTACAATGTGCACTCACCACGTTTTGCTTGCATCCACATCACATGACTTGTCTGGAATCGAACTGACACGCTTTCCCCTCGATTCAGAAGGGCAACGGAAAGGCAACCAGGTGTGGTAAAACATCACGTTTTAACATGAATTCGTATTGCTAGACAGGAGTGACTCCGGATCTGGTGTGGAAAACATCACATTTCGCGTTGCTAGAACAGGAGTGACTGCGGATCTGAGTTGCAAACCCCCCACGTGTGATAAGGCTCTCAGACATAATGTGCACATATAGCAATTCGACCTCAGACATTTTAGAGCTAACTGCACAAGGCCGGATGGATGAATACCACCATATTGGTTTCCCCTGCTTTCTGTAAAAAAAAATTTAAAAAGTCACGAACCCTCCCCATGTTCCATAGGGTTATAGCTTTGTATGTTGATACATTTTATTATTAATTTTTATGTTTGATCCCCTTTCTCCCTCTCACTACATACACCTATGAATTGGATTTTAATTGTATATTGTAATTAATGTAATGTGGTTTTAATTTTATGTTGTTTTAATAATTTTACTATGTACACCGCTTTGATCACTGCGGAAAAGCGGTATCGAAATAAATTTTATTATTATTATTATTATTTTGAAAAACAAAGTGAAATGATATTCTCACCCATCCATATATTATAACCAGCAGTGTGCATTGCAGGACCTGCTTTAACTCTGGCAGAATGACTAGGCCTAAGTTACACAGCTGAGGTAAAGAACAAAACTGGCTTCTCCTCCACATCCCATGTACAGAAGGGATGCTGAAACATACTTCAGCGTTTTCAATGAGATAGTGTCATATACAACTTCTCAGATAGTGAGAAGGATAGGCTAGAGTCCCTGAGATTGGACGTATGGCATACACATACCTCCAACAAATGAGAACAGCTAGAATGTTCAGGAGGAATTGCTGGAAGGCTGCATCTGCCCTTCAGCATTTTCTACATGAGGCAATTGCCTCACTCCGGCTAAAGATAGTGCCAGCCCTCCAGACAATGCTGATTTTTTGGAACTTTGGTTTCTCCATGAGGGCTTAATACTGTAAAATGTGGTAGAACATGGAGTGCAATGCCAGTTTACATCACATGAATTGTTATAGAACATGGTGTTTGTGGTACTATTGGTGATAGTGTGCCTTCATGTCATTTCTGATTTATGGCGATCCCAAGGCAAATATATCACTGGGTTTTCTCAGCAAGATTCATTGATTTGAGAGTGGTTGCCATTGCTTTCTTCTGAGCTATGCTGAAGATCCAGAAAATGCTGACGTGAATCATTTGGAAAATCAGGTTACAAAGACAGGATTATTATAAGGATCGGGAAATGTGTTAATATTGCTTCCTCCTGCATTCAGTTTAAAAATTCTTTATAATTTGCATAGTTCTTTTTTCAATGGTTTGATATGACTATATTTCCTTCTACTTAACATACTTTATTAAATATAAGGTTGTGACTATCTGAATTATATGAAGCTAGTTTTATATTGAGGTTGGTTTTATATTGGACACCACTACAGCTATCAGCTTCGAAATAAATCATTCATTCATTCACAGGGAAAGGAAGAGCACTACTCACCAGACACAAGCTATATTTCTTCTCATCTGTTGTACTACATTTAAGGCTAAAAGCAAATTGAATAAAAGTGAGACTGTTGGAAGAAAGATGGTCAAAAAATGAGAATGTAGCTGATTGGAAGAGAGCCCTTTAGAAACTTGCTGTTTCTAGACAAAGAAGGTTATATGATCAGGATAGAAGAAAACTCTTTTGCTTTGCCAATAAGGGATAGTGGAACTGATCAATTGACCAATGAAATATCTGGCTTTGGATTTAATGGAATCTCTTACATGGGGGAGTTCTAAACTCTCAATGCAATGTGGGATAAGCATCACAGATCATTTATAATGAAGTCTTTTATTCATCAACGAGGCTCTTTTAAAGGCATCCTTGAAACGTCATTCATCTCTTCAGGATTGCAGTTTATTATCTCATCCATTTAGTGAGTATTGATAACATGATACATAGAGATAAAAAGGAAAAAAAAGGAAATGTTGTCCATGGAGCCAGACTTATAAATGTGTGCATGATAGTTGCAGAATCAGAAAAGTTGCACATTGAGCAAATATCCAAATATGCATCCAAGCTGTTTATCTGTACTGCATTGGGCACCCCACCATGCTAATATGTGCCCTATTGAAAGTGATGCAGAGAAGACAGGTTGCACTTTTTCCTGATAGCATTTATGTGAGAGGTGAATCTATATTTGAAATAATGGCATCCATCTTCCCTAGAACTGCTTTAGCAACCAGAGGTGCTGGTTCAAAGACAAAAGGAAGCTAAGCAGGATCTGCTTCTTTCCATACCATAAAAGATTATAGGTTTCAAAGAATTTGGAGAAAAATGCATCCAAGTATTCAGCTTAGGTCCACCACATATAGGTAAAAGCTGATCTTGCTCTATCTTGTGCATTTATCATGGTGATTGCTGAGGGAGGGAGACAATGGCCCTGTGCAAACTGGCCATTAAGGCCGGTCTGGGGGCGGAGTTGGGACAAAGTGTCTACATGACGCACATCCCGACTCTGCCACAGGGTGCCACATCACACAGTGCCATACTGTGACAACCCACGCCACACCGCATGGCGCAAGGTGTCAAGGTGCTCCTCTGGTGCTGCACCAAAGGAGCACCATCAAGCCACCACACCGTAGTTATTGCACCCTTTCCAGGGTGCAAAAAGGAGCCGCTTTTGTGGCATCTTTTTGTGCTCTGGAAAGGCCAGATTGGGGCTGCAGCATGCAGTTACCACGGCCCCAATCCGGCACACCTGAAAGTGGTTGCAGGCCACCATTTAGGGGCAGTCTGCACAGCCCCAATGTGGATCAAAAGAGCACCATATCTGTATTCCAAAAACAAACAAACAAGCTTCATTTATATATTGCTTCATACCGCCTAAGCAGTGTCTAAGCGGTTTACAATTGTAAGCTAATTTGCCCCCAACAATGTAGGTACTCACCTAGGTACTCGAAAGGATGCAAGCCTGAGTCAAGCTTGGACCCCTTTGCTGGTCTTGAACTTGCAACCTTGTGGTTTTGAGTGAGTGGCTGCAGTACAGGCATTTAACCACTGTGCCACCAAGCTCTGCTTTTTACAGAAGACAACGTTCTGCTTCAAATGATGACCAGTCGAAATCCAAAGAACCATAAAGAAGGAGAACAAGAACCCTGAAGCTGGCCATTAGCAGTTAGTGCCTAGCCAGCAGACTAAGCAGTGACTGGGCAACAGGTTTCATTTCTTTTTATGGTGAATTGTTTTTCTATTTAAATTCAAGCAACATTCAACTTTACATCCACACATATAGATGGGCCTCCTGCTAGTGGCATATGGAAGCAGCTTCCACCTTATTTGGTCACAGCACCAGTTGGTATTCCCTTCCTCCTTCTATAATGATCACGCCACTCAACTTCCTTTTGAATCTCCAGCTTTACCCCCATTCAGCAATTCTGGTATAGGCCAGGAGAGATGGAGAAGCATCTGGCTATCTTCCTGTAGCCAGATGCAAAATAAATATGCCATCCATTGTGACTTCCAGACCTCCTGGGATGCCCCAGAAGATGAGGTAAGGCTGATCTAATTCTGCTTTATTGAACTCATGAAATATTCATAACAGTGAATAGTCCATTCTAGCTTTCCTTCTACTTTTCCCAAATGTCTTCCCTCCCCAAAGTGACTGTGCTCTGAAAAACATGATCTTCCGTACCAACTCAGTGTCTTCTTCTTTCCAGTTACTTTAGGGAGCAGAACAAGGTTGATACTAGCCAGCCACAATAATCCTTGAAGTGGTCAGTGAAGGAAAGAAAGGAATTTACCTTAAAGTGGATTAGCCAAAGAATGTTTGGATGGCAGGTGCCAATCCTTCTCAGGATACATCCTGGAGCAGAGTCTGGAAAAATTACATTTTGAACTACAGCTCCCAAAATTTATAAGCCAACATAGCCACAGCATGGGGGTTGGAGGATTCTGGACACTGTGCTAATTTTTTCCCCATGTTCTGTCCTGTCATAGTCAGTTGGTCATGAACCAAAGGGTTCATCTCAACCTTTCATGTGCCCTTGCCAGATGATAAGCACTGCACTTTAGAACTAGATAGTGCTGCACTTATTATTACAAAACTCTTTAAGTTTCATTATAACATATATGGCCATATAGCTTATCATTGGACTCGATTTTGAGACCATCCAGCTCATTTGACAAAACTCAAGCTCCCTTATCTTTTTTAAAAATGAACTTTTACCTAGAACTTTTTAAATCCCAAAAGGCAGTACAATATAAATGTGGACAGTAACAAAAATAGCATTTGATAATAGCAAATATCAGACTAGCAGAATAATTACAAGCATTGCCATTACTCCTGTTTTAGAGGGTGGAAATCATGTAGCCCTCCAGGTTTTGTTGAACTGTAACTTCCAGTAGCCTTAGCCAGCATAGCAAAGGTTAAGGAAGGCTGGAAGCAATAATCCAATAATATCCTGAGGGCTGAAGGATCCCCACCACACCCAAGTGTAATGTTTGCATAACCACTAGCACAACAAGAGAAAGCATAAGCAACACCTGGCTTTGAAAAATCATAATGAGTTGTACAAGGAATAGCAGGATGTATTACAGAATAGTTTCATGCAATGCCTTGTAAAAGAAGAATAAAAATACATGTATAAAGATGAAAAATAAGATTTCTGCAAGCATTTAAAAGCCTTTCACTAGCAAAATGACACCATTGGCTATGACAAGAACAACCTCCTCCTCCTCCTGTTCTGCTTCATCCTCTTCCCATTATCATGTCAGTTTTATAGTCTACCAGGTGTTACTGACTGGAGCTTTGGACCAGAAATGATCTGGATTCTATCCAAGCATGTATGAATCAGTGAGATATCACTAGATCATGTTCTATGTGTCACTTCTTTAAATTGTGCTATTGTGAACCTATCTATGGTGATTTCAGTCATGCCATTTGGAACTGATCCCAGAACTGCTGCTACTACTACTGCTTTTCCTCCTCTTCTTCCTCCTGATTCTAATTCCTGAATATTCTGCCCTTTCCCAGAAATTTGAATTCCAGGTGGCTTACATTTAAAAAAAATACAGATAAAAGCACATGCAGAGACTTCAGTAAATCAACATTAAAGCAGCTACATAAAATAAACAAGGGTAAAATTAACAGACAGGACATTCACACTAGCATGTGAGTATTGGACTTTGATTCTGGAGACCAGAGTTTGAATTCTCACTCAGCCATGAAAACCCACTGGGTGACTTTGGTGATGTTACAATCTCTAAAGCCCACAGAAAGGCAAAGGCAATTCCCCCGAGAACAAATCCTGCTAAGAACCCACCCCCCCATGATAGGGTTTCCTTAGGGGTGCCATAAGTCAGAGTGACTTGCACAATCTATCTCCACAAGTAACAAAATGATGCTGTCTGGAATCCTGTCCATATCCTTATTTGAGCCTCCCTTCACTCCAAAACTTCAGCCCTCAATTTGCCTTTAAATATCATCTGAGAGACTTATTTCTATGTTTATTACAAACAATGATAGTACTGAATGTAATCTAGAATGCATGGATTCTATTTTCTTACTCTGCGACATTTTTCAAATGTAAGCTTTTTTCTATTCATCATGTTTAAGTATGTTTCTACATGTGAGTAACAAAAGGTATAAACAATCTATATTTTAAAAATATCACATTGAATTAATTGTTCCAAGTTTTTTAAGTTGTAAAAACTCAATAAATGTGGAATATTAATAATTTATTTGCAAAAAGTCTGCTATGCCACACTTTGCCATCTGTCCTAATTAGGTCCAAGTAATGTGGCACAACAATACAGTCGCTAACAAATAAAAATCATGTTATCTTGATCTGCATATTGGAAATAAGTTTCTTCACGTACCTACATGCATAAAACAACTATCAACAATAACCATATATATCTAGAGCTAGTCCCAAGCAATCAGTTCAAGGGATACATGGACAACAACAAAAAAGAAATGGAAGCCTGATTGCTCCCACATTCCTCTTTGTAGTGAAATGACATAAAATTGAAATATGTGGCAGCTTCTCAAATAGATTTGAGCAAACTCTGCTAATGCACTTCTTGTCTTAATGCCAGTATATTACTACATATAGTCATATTGCTATATATCACTACATATTTTTAAAGCAATCAATGTTTACCTCTAGAAGGCAAAGACAACTCATTCCCTGGCCCTTTTTTACCTGTAGAAAATTCATCTGCAGAACCCTTTTATGCCAAGGTCTGGAAGTCCAGCATTCTAGCAAAACATTTTTAAAAATTCAGTTAATGATCAAGATCCTGAATTCTGGGAGAAAAAAAGGCATATAAGTGAAAATAAGTAAATAAATCAGTATTGTCATGTTTTGCATATGCAGAATTACATATTTCCTTTTCATAAGGGTGCCAGAGGATGTGCCCAGCTGTAAGGACTCTGCCATTCCTTTCCTGCTGTCTACTAGCCAGAAAATGGCCACATGGGATGTGGAGTGCATTACAGCAGTCCTACTGGGATGCATTAAGTCCTGTACTAAGGTTGCCAGATCAGATGCTTCCAGGAATGGGTGCAGTTGTTGCAATATTTAAGTGTGCAAAAACATTCCTGGCCCCCAAACAATCTTGTGTCTCCAGGCTAAAGACTGAATTCAGGAGTACACCCAAATTATGAGCCTGCATCTATAGGGGGAATGTAACCCCCTGCAGCTCAGGCTATATCATATTCTCTCATCTCCCCTTTGACTGAGCTCTCCCATTTTCCCTTCAGCCCCATGCCCCCTGTTGGACTGTCTGACTTCTGTATGTTCTAATTACATCCATGGTATTATTTGCAACTGTGTTTTTGTTTTGCTGCAGTCCCATACTGGCTCTGGGCTGTTTATATGCTGGTGAGAAGGTGCACATTTTCCTCCTTGAGTCAGAGTATCCCAGATTCTTTTTGCTCCAGCTTTTAGCATGACTTCATTTTATTTGCCATCTGCTTTCACCTTGGGCATCATCTAAATACCCTGCCTTTGAAATGGTTAGAAGCTGCTTTATTTGGCCATTCTGGACTGACCCTAAGTCCATGAAACCTTAGGCCCGTTACAGACGGGCATCCTAGTACGCGAGGAGCGCGTACTAGGGTTAGAAAGGGGCATCCTTTCCAGACACCCCCAACCCTAATATGTGCTCGGCGCCCATTCCACACAGGGGATGCCATTACGACATCATGAACGCGCCACCTCCAAACGGCGCGGCGTTGACATGACGTCTTTGCACCACACGAGGGCGCCTAGAGCACCCTTTTCACGGTGCACGAAGGAGCTCCGAAACGGAGCTCCTTCCGCAATTTGCATCTCTGGCGCAGTCTTTAGACAGCTGTGCCAGCGACGCAAGGGAGAAAGGGGCCAAGCAGCCCCTTTCTCCTCCTCCCCGCTGCCACTGGGTGTCCTTGGGGCATGAAGCCCTAAGGACACCCCTTTCCAGGCAGCGGAGAAGCAGCCTTTTGCCGCTTCCCCACGGCCTGGAAAGCGGCAGATCGGGACCCCAGAGGCTGCCGTTTTGGCACCTGAGGCCCCGATCCAGCAGGGAGAGGAGCGCCTACAGGCCACCCCAAAGGGGAAGTCTGTAACGTGCCGTAAGCTGAAATTTCTTCATCCTCAAAAGTGCTACTCAGTTCCTTTATTACTTTTTATGCTTAAACTAGGATGGCTATCTTTTTAAAATATATTGTATTAAAAAAAATACTATTGGTTTTGTTCCAGGTTTGATTTAACTATTCTTTAAGCGATGCAGAAGAGATGGGCACAATCAATTAGGAATTAAGCCTCCACAAGAAAGAATGAAAGAGTGTAATGCTTTTATGCAGGGAAAATTCTCTGTACTTCAGGTTTCTGACATCACAACTTCCCTGGAACAGAAGATAAAACTTCAGAATTTCAGAAATATTATATAAAAACACATGAGTGTTTCATTGTTTATTTGTTTCATATATTCAGCATTTAAATCCCATGCTACCTGGAATATAATCATGTAGTAGACTTCTAAAGAATGTCAGCTTTGAAAGAAAAAGCAGACAACTCCCCAAAATGTGATTTTAAAAACTGTGTGGTCACAGGATAATTAATGCAGCAATAATTCAAGAGCCCATAGTCAATAGAAGACTGAGACAACTATTGACACTTTAATGCATAATTAGATACGTATACAGAGAGAGAGAGTGGTGGGATCTGTACCACACAGATGCCAGCAAGGTGATAAGAAAAGGAAATTTTAGTATCCATAGGAAGAGAAATGGAAACAAATCTCAGTTCCTAGAGCCTGTGGAAACTGAAAATTGACTTGCATGACAGTGTTATAGAAAATTGTTAAGATTCTAGGAAAAATCAATGTAATCCAAATTACCATAAAACAAAAATCCAATAGACTCATACTAGTGCCATCATATTGATGCATCTCCTTTGATTCAGTAAAGGAACCAACAAAACACTATATCAGACAGACTTCTTTTAATGTACATAGACCAATTTTGCCTCCCCCCCCTCTTTGTAGTCATGTTTTTCTAGTCATGTTTTAAAGACATTCTGAGCCTCCCCCCTCAAAAAAAAATAAATAAATAAAGGACATGTGAAGTAAACAAATACTTGGAAAGAGAATATGCAAGCTAAGAATTGCTGCCTTCCTACTAATACTCCTAAATGTCGTAATACTGGCCTGAAGCTTTTGGTGTAAAAGAATACACCAGAATAAGATTCTGTATAAGAATAAGAATAAACCAGAATAAGAATAAGTTCATGGGAGGAGAATAAGGGAGTAGAAAATGGAACCCACAATTAGAGGGCTATAAGAGAACAAAAATATGTGTGAGTGAGTGTGTGTGTGTGTGTGTGTGTGTGTGTGTAGGTTTTCAGAGTTATGCAGAAGCCAATGCAGCCCTCCAAACAAAGGCAATTGCCCATCACTGCATCACACTGATACAGAAACTTCATGCTTATACATTGTGTTGTTTTGAAATGTAACTTTGACACATCCTTGTTACCTGTGGAAAGTGGTGGGCTACATTGAAGGTTTTCAATCAGAAGCAGGGTAGAAATCTGTTAGTTATGCTTTATTAAGGAATTCCTACATTGTCAGAGGATATAAACAGATTACCCTTGTGTTCTCTTCCAAGTCAGCACTGCTATGAATCTCTAATTTTTACAGTTTTCTGATTTGCTTAATGTAATTTGTAATCACCATGAACAAAGCTTTCCAGTAAAATTATTAATAACTCAAAATATTCTAAATGAACAAAGAAACATATTTTTCCCCAGAATAATTGCAAGTGAAAAACTGGTGAACCATTAGTTCTCGTTAGCTAGAGAATTCTAAATATTTGATCCTAAACTACAAATCCCAGGATTCCATGGGACTTTATCATGTCAATTAAAGTGGAATTGTAGCACTTTAATTGCATAGTGTGAAACAGCCTCTCAAGCAATTATTACCATTATGTTTTTTTAAAGACAGATTTAGTTCTCCTGTATTATTGATTAATAATGGAAGGATTTTTTATTTTATTTTCTACCTTAATATTATGCCTGTATTTTTGACTAGATGCCTTTGAGGTTGCTGTCCAATTGTAAAATGGTAATAGCTGTGAGATAAGCACAAAACCCGCCTGCACTTTGACTATAAACGGACCCAACAGAATGAGAATTGAAAAAAAGTGAACTTACCACAACAAGAAGATAAAAAAAATCATGTGCTTTTAACCTTATTCTAGATTTCTTTCTCTCCATTACTACTAGATTTCTTTCTCTCCATCTTCCTGATTATTTGCAAGACAAATAACACATATGAGGAAACCTAGAATAGGAAAGAGTGTGTAAAAAATATTCTGATGCATGTAGAAAGAGAGATCAATGCTAATGGTCTCAGCTATGGAAAAGAAGATTTCATCTTATATATGGTTTCTCCTTACAGACACTAAGGGGCAATTTATGGGATAAACAGCAAATGGGACCAGAATATCTTTTATTCCAGTGTCCATGCCCTTGAGAGTAATTTTGTGCTTCCTTTAGTAAGTAGTCCACAACATAGCTATTACTCCTGCTAATGAAATTTTCACAGAGTGAAGTCCTCAACAGCCATGTGATGCAGACTTATAGAAATGTATTTTGTTACAGAAATAGACACATGTCTCCCTTTAACAATAAGGTTGTGCATATAATTCCTGGATTGCTGAACTACAGATGTAACAAAAGTGTAGGGTCTCAAGGAATAATTAGTCATGATAGAGCAATGCTCAGATAAATAAGGAAATGTCTTGTGTCTTTCACTAAGCAAGCTTCTGCTTGACAAAGAACCAAACACATAAAATAAAATGAGAATGAAACTCAGTGCAGAATATAGCTCTTTCTTCAAAGAAAATTGACACCTTTTAAGGTTCTCATTCACTTGAATCTACTTGAATGATCAAAGACATCCTTATGAAGCGCCTGCCTCATCTTTTGAATTCTGTTATTATATGTAGGAATTGCTTTATCTTTACATTATATTTCATATGAGTCAGATTTTAACACTGTTCCAGGGAAGAAAGGAGGGCAATGATGCACCAATAAAATTATAAATGACCCATCACTGGAACCATTATTTTTAATTGACATCTGCGAGCATATTTTGTTGGGTTGCATCAAGATAGATGCGTGGCTTTTGTGCCCTTCTGACAGTGATGGTGATCATTAAAGATTTACAGGGGTCATTAAAATGAGAAATAGCAGTAATGCAGAGCTGAAAATAAGCTTTCCATATGTAGCCATCCCAAAGCGTGACAAAACCAGGGTGGAATTAGCTGAGATCACACAATGTCCTGTTCCCCTTAACCCTACTCTTAAAAAACCATTGACTTGAATAACACACATTAACACCATAAACCAAGGTTTATGGCAGATATTTCTTTGAAAGGACACACCATTTCTAAAAACATGTTTCAGGAAGCTTTCAGAAGCTACATTTATGATCCAAACAATACAATCATATAGAAGCACTCCAGTACAAAGGAGTAAAGTAGTAACAGATATTTTTTTTTTGTCCATAATCTCCTAATCTCCAGTACTTGTTTGGGGAAAGTATATTTATCTAGGCCAGTCAAATAGGTGGACAATGAGGTCATAGTAGCAAAACGTATAAGAATGAAATGGACTGAAAACAGATCTTTATGACAATAGAGTTTCTGGCATTTCTTATTAATATTATTTTACTTCTATATTTCCACCAAATCAGGTTAAAAACAGACCTTTCTCAGCAGATGAAAGGCAGCCTAACATGTTATGCTTATAAAGAATGGGCTAGTTTGTATGGAATGAAAATTCCAGAAGATGCTCTAGACCAATGCTTCCTGAAATTTGGTCTTCCTGGTATTTCTGACTTCAAGAAGCCCCAGCCAGCTTGGCCAACAGCCAGGAATAATGGAAGCTGAAGTCCAAGACAGCTGAAGGACCAAAGTGTGGGAACAGTTGCTCTAGACCCTGGGCCAGATTCACCAGCATGTCTCTTCCTCAGTGGTCCAGTTCATAGAAGGGACTGAAAGCTTACAGATCCTTCCCATTCTCCCAGATAGCATGCTGACTTTGCCTCTGCTCATGTACACAAGGGGATGGAATGTCAGAATGCTACCTGCATGCATATAATTCAGAGCCTGAGTTATGTACAGATTGACCAAATTATGTTGTGTGTACATATTTTGGGTTTTTTGTTTGTTTATTGTTTTTATTTTCATTTGCTGTTGTTGTTGTTCTTTTAAGGGCTGGCCATTGTTCTTTTCACACCAAGGATTGCCAGAAAGCCACATTGTACACAAAACAGAGGGATTTACAGGAATGCCATTGTTTGACATTCTTTCCTTTTGTTTCTAATATAACAATCCAAACAAAATTAATAGCTTTATCACAGTTCCTCCTCTTGATTGCTACATAATGGTCATGATGTTAGGGTCTGGTTTCCCATTTTTGGTGAATAAAGCTGGGAATTTGGAGAAAGCATTTGAATGATTCTCAGGATTACTCACATACATTTCTACTGAAGCTTTAGTACAAAAGAGGAGCATATTTTCCAGAACTTCTCTGAAGTTGATCAGTATCCCCACAAGAACTAAAGTCCCCTCTATCCTGACCTCAACAGCTACTGAAGCCTTGCCACTTCAGTCAGAGCTAGGGGATGCTGATGGCTGCCATTTCAGTAGCATGGTGAATCTAGTCCAGGATTTCACACAGTCATTAAAAGGTGCTGAACCCTGGTCCTAAATGGATTCCGCACTATGTATAGCTAATTTAAAGCTAGCTCAGTCACTCCATTGATATGGAACCACCAGATGCCAGTGAACAGATCTAGATACCCAAGTAAAGCTGCAGCTCTACACAAGGCTTGTTCTGTATTTGCATGCTGCTGAAATGACTCCTCAGCCTGCTTGTATGACTCTCCAGCCTGAACTTCCTACAGAGCTTTTCAGTTTGCTACTTAATTTGTTATATTGGGGCTCCTGCTCTGATTTTCTGCACCCTGCCTGAATTCAAAACTTCTCAATTTCATCTAAATTCCCTTGCTAGATCTCAAACTCATGTATATCACCTCTCCCTTATAGAGCTAGGACTCCCTCCAGCTAAATCCACTATCTGGAAAAAAAAACAAATAACATTTTAAAGAACACTGGGGCTAATTGTCATTCTAGTCACACTGGTTGAGGAGAATGCTTTTTCAAAGCTAGATTGCTAATCCTAAAATCAAAGCACACTTTTAAGAGAAATGTGTGTTCCCTGAGATTAACCCATTTTTCTGCCCAGATCAGATCATCTAAGATATACAATGGGCACTTGATATTGACTGGGGTTTGGTTCCAGAGCACCCTGTGGATACCAAAGTCTGTGGATGCTCCCATCACATAGAATGAAATATAAAAATGGTGTGCCTTATATAAAATGGTGAAATCAAGATTTGCCTTTTGAAATATTTTAAAGTCATGGATGGTTGAATCCATGCATGCAGGATCAACAGATATGGAGCGCTGGCTGAAACTTGCAAATCAAGCCTGTGCTTACTTTCCAAACACCAAACACACAAAAACATGCAAAATAACAGGTGAGAAAAATAAAGTTCTAGAACAAGCAGACATCTTCCACCAACTGAAAGACTACTTCTAAATACATGCTAAGCATGCCATCTAATGCAACCCATAGATTGATTCTTCATATAGTTTCTTATAAGCTGTAATAAATGCCCTCTTGTTCACTTTCAGTGCCTGTATTTATAGCACTCTAAAGGCTTCATCATCTCCCTGCAAATCATCAACATCCATACGCAGCCATCTTAGTGTTGAAAAAGAAACAGAGCCAGGAATTTCATCCAACAGGGATATGAAAAGCCAGCACTCCTTCCTTGTGAAGATTTGTGATGTTTGACTTGACTACTTTCCACTGAATTAACCTATTTTGCCCAATAACAGAAATGTTAAGAAGGCACACAAACCTGACTCCCTGTAGATTATTGCTTAGGAAAGAAATGCAGGGCTTTTTCTCTGAAATATGGTTCCCCCCCCCCCCCGGGACCAGTGAAATAATAATAACAATAATAATAAATATGTTGTGAATTGATATCACAGAGGCATTATTGAAAGAGAAAGCAGTGATGTGCATTTGGAACGTATGCTTGCCTTGCTTTGATTATCCTGTTTGCTATATCAAATGGAACAAAAAAGGGATCCCCTGGGGAATTGGATTCTGAGCTTGTTTTAATCCATTTCCTTTGATTCCCACAAGTTGCTCAGATTAAAGGTAGGTATTCTTTTACTGTCTGATGTTTCCTCTTGCTGTGCTGTTAGCTGTGAGAAGGAGCAAACTCTACAAAGATCTTTGTGTGATATGGCTTCTTTAACCAACAAAATACCTTTCTGCGTAAAGTGCTGAGCTATTTGATGGGGGGATGAACTAGAAAATGCTTCCTGTCTGTCAAAAGAAAAGCAGAATAACTGGCACACCAGGCTGCCAAAAGAGGTTAAAAATAAACGATGAAATCTGCTTCTTCCTCCTTTGAACACAAACATGAATACAAAGGCACACAATGTAAAATATGATATAAAAAGAACCATCTTTGATATTTTGAAAGCTTTGTGAACTCCAGCTTTGAAAATACAAGAATTTCAACCTTTGTCATGAACATCTTGTAACAGCAAAGGAAAGCTTGCAAACAGATACTGGAGGGGCAAAGAACACCCAGGAGTAAACACAGCTTAACAGTTTTGCAGGTAGGTTTCATGGGAAACTAGTATCAAAGCTATTTATGTCTACAAAGAAATATATTTATACAAGTAAATAAATAATATATTCAGAAACACAAATATTTATTTCATTTCACAGTTTTAAAGAAAATAAACAAATAGCCTAGACATTTTTTTTAAAAAAAACTAATTCAATAATTTTGAAAGGGGAAAATATCCTTTTTAAAAAGAAAAAAGACCTGTTAGTATTTAAAATTCAATATCAAGATTATAACACTGGACTCTCAAGTTGAGTGACTAAGACATTATTTTTCAGAAGGAGAAAAAAGAGTAATTTTTCAGTTGTGGGCATGATACTACTTTTCCTTTGTCATCCTAGTCAGTACTTATTGTAATTTTTGTAATAGAAAAAAGTTACAGATTTCATTGTGGTAGGTGACACACTGATATTCCAGAGTACAGGGTAAACAGAAACCTCTAAAAAGTTGTGATTCTCAAAGAATTTGGTATCTACTGATATTTACTGTAGTTGCAAATTAACCATTGGTATGTCCATATTTTGAAGCCTGGTGTCTCAACTGGTACACCCACAGCAGTGAAAATGTTTAAACATATGCTTTATGTTCTAGAATGACTCAGAATATTGTGTCTAATACTTTATATAAACCTTTAATACACCCCCAATGCATATGGTACAGTAAGATAACATATTTTCCCAGGTTGTTGGAAGCACTCATTTCCCTTCATGCCTCCTGATTCTTCCAAGGAGAGTGTTATCTCCTTGTAACACATTCCTTGTTCTGCCTGGCTACTTAATTATTATACATAGCATTCCAGATCAGAATAATTATTATCTCAAATGAACATTATAAATGGTAGGGTCTTCTTCCTGACTTGGAGTTAAGTGAGAATTTTTTAAACTGTGCCTTAGATGGAATATTCTTGGATGCAAACATGCTGTTTTTCCTCCTCTGTTACTCTTCTTCTAACATCCCTCTCCATCTTATTAACATAGGAAATGGAGATCTGATGCCCAAAAGCTCCAAACAACCAAGGATGTGAAAAATCTCTTTCTCAGTCACACTGTGTTTCTGTCACTCCCTCCTGCATTTTCCTCCAATCCTTATTTCATATGGGCTTTCAAGATTTTGTGTGTGTGCTGCACATTTCCCCTAATATACATATTTTAAAGCATTTTTCTTAATGTAACTTTGCATGCATTTTGCCATTGACTGATAATGTCTGTGCACATTATTCAAAGATACACAGTAAAAGCGCCACTATGATATTGCTCCTGTTACAAACAGCATTGTGACAGCTTTTGCAAACCATCAGGTAAGACTAAGCACAACATATTAAACAGCATATTCTTAAATGGGTGTGCTGGTTTTTTTTAGCAGAATGGCTGTGATTGACTGGTTGACTGACTGACTGACTGATTGATTGATTTCAAAAGACAAGACCATTTCACTGTGTCCTGTCATCTGAATCTTCTAGCGGGTTGTGGAAATTTTCCTCTAATAAAACTGGTTTCTCTTACTTCACCCTTTAGCATTTTTTTAAATTATTCTTTTCTGAATATTTGTAATATTAGTTTGTTTAATAATAGCTAGTCTAATAAAATGTAATCTGTTTAGATGATATATTCAGCTGATTCAATATTATAAAATTATCAAGATCAACCACAACATACATGACTGTGATATTCCCCTGCCATATCTACACAGTCAGTCTCTGATTTTAGGAACACATGACTCTGACCGATACCAAGTCAGGTGGTTCATCCATGTAGCTTGATATTGTCCAGTAGTCACTCTCCAAGGTTCCAGACAGGACTTCTCCCAGTTGAACCAGGGACCATTTCATATTACACAATTATAGCACTATTATTCTACTTGAACTGCTATGGCTGCATCTTATGGAATCCTGGGGTTTGTAGAATTCTAAATATCCCTCCCAAAACTGCAAATCCTAGGATTCCACAGGATGAAATCATATCAGTTAAAGTGGATTCATAGTGCTATAATGGTGTAGTGTGAAAGGGACCCAGATATGCCAGGAACAGAACATGAACAGGGGTGATGCAATGTCTCCTGTTACTTGAAGCAGCAATACATGCAGCTTCTCTCCTTTTCATGCTCCCCCCCTCCACCATTGTAGCCATTTAGTTCTTCAGATTTGTTCGTCTCCTCCATCATTTCCTAGTCTCCATGGGAGATCTGGCCCTGAACTTGGGAATATGGGCATGTGCTCTGCCCCTGAACTACAGCCCTTCAGTATTCACAGCCAAAACAAACAAAATAAAACAGCCTGCAGACTATGTTTGGTTACCTCAGTATTGGACCTGTCCCAGCTGAAATTGCCAGTGATAATGAAATACAAAGAGATTAAAGATGCCGACTGTTCCCTTAGCATCTGCTCAAGAAGTGCTTCAACTGAGAGCATTTGAAGTGCTTTTTTAAAGATGTTTCTCTGTCAGTTATAAAGCAATAAGAAGGAACAGTGATATTCAGCAGCTTATAGTTATTTTGAAACTTATTCCTGGCAAAAAGGATTCAGTAGGTGGGATATTTTGTGTGAGTGTGTTATCAACTTATTTTCTACAACCTCTTCTTTCCTCCCCCCCCCCCCTTTTTTTTCTTCTATTTTACTTGCTTTTCTCCTGCTGGAACATTTTGAGACACGTAGTAAGGAGACAAAACTTCAGAAACTCAAGAGGACAAACCCACAACAACCATATTGCAGCCTTATACTGTAGTATGCACATACAATGTACAACATATGCTCTATACAACATCTCACGTGGCACTTAATCTGGGTAGGAAACAACAGTGGAGTGAAATTACCCCTGAAGATCAACTAGTCTTTTCAAGAGTAAGGGGAACCTTCAAGAGAGGGATGTCTGGAGATGATTTTGGATATGGCTATGGAAGATCAAGCTTCAAAAACTGCCAGTTCTGCCTTATTACTGCTGGAGGAAAAGATGTTCTACTGATTTATAACCCTTGACTTTTCCTAACTCCAAGCATGTGTCTGTGTGTGTACATGCACACATGAGCATGCATTTGTGTAGAACTATGTGTGTGCTCACATGCATATGCATGAATATACAATGTGTACAGGAGAGAGACAAAGACACGGAGAAAGAAAAGAAAAAAAATAGAATTTTTGATTCTTGCTATCTTCTTGTCTTCCCACTATGGGGGGAGGGTGCTTTTTTGTCTACATTTGAAGGGAATGGTAAGTATTAATGTGTGAGGAAAGAAAAATAATGGTCTGTGGGTTAACGTCCCCTTTCAAAGTCACTATATTTCAGGCTGTATCCTACAGCCACTGACATAGGAATAAGCCCAACTGAATTCAATGGTGGTTATTTTTTCATGTTAAGCATATGATTGCCGTGTTCAGTGGCTTCTTTAAATAGAAAGCAATATTAAAAGGGGAAGTCTTTGGCAAATGCTGAGAGAAAGTCAATCTTTGGGTCCATTTTAAGAAAGAAAAAGAAACCACTGACCTTCTCAGTGGAAAGTTACTCTGCAAAGCCATCATTTAACTCTGTTGTTGTAATTATTATATAATACCACTGTGAGTATCTCTTAGCATTTTAAGAAGTGTTTCTTGAGTATACAAAGCACTCATCCTAAATTACCTCAATAATCCCTACTAATTCCAGCTATAAAGATTGCTATTTTGATCTTTGTTTTTATTGGATCCTATTGTGAATTATTAGTGGGTTGTCAAATCTTATTTCATGATTAATTTCATGAGACGATTAGGCTAATATATGATTATTTAAATCTGGAATTTATTATTGAATTATCTGGAAATGTGATTGTTTTGAATTATCTAAGAGCTACTGATGTTACTTTGAGCATGGTATTATCATGAAAAAGTGGTACAGAAATAAACATGAACTTGATGCTTATGATACTGTACATAGGTAGAGCTGAACAATTTTAGATGCCTCAGAAAAGATCACAAACTTTATAAAATCCCAATTCCTGGGAAAGACATACTTCATTGGTATCTGCATCTCCTGCAGCTGTTAAAGACCCAGGAGACAGTGAGGAGAAAAGATGGTAAAACAGTGAGCAAATTGCACAGAGAGTGTAGGATATTCTCTCCTGTGTTATCTTATGGAAAATCAAAGACAACTAAACCTTCTCTTTCCTATTTATAAAACAACTTTGAAATAATTGCTTATAAGGGAGAAATTAACAGGATGTCTATATATGTCACTTAATCTATTCATGACTCACCACATGATTTGCATGATGTACAAACAATTTGCATAATATGCAAATACAGTGTGCCCGCACCATACGCGGGCGTGCCATACGCGGCCTTGAGCATACGCGCTCAAGCCACGGGGTGCGCGCGGGGCGGAAGGGGCAGCGCGTCCCGTTCAATTGAATGGGCGCGCGCACCCGTTGTGCCCCACGCGCGCCTACGCTGCCGCACCACCGCGCACGAGTCCCATTGTTTCCAATGGGGCTCGAGCATAGGCAGAATTCGCCTTACGTGGAGGGATCCGGAACGGATCCCCCGCGTAAGGTGAGGACAGACTGTATTGCCACTTATACTAGGGGAAATAAAGAGGCAATCTAGAGAGAGATTCCTGTTAAAAGTGGGTACAGATTAGGGGACAGAATATCTGAACAAATACCAGAGGCAAAAACCATCAAAAAGATGAACATGGGGTCCTGGCATGATCAGAGCTAGAGTGGTCAGAGGCCACACCTTCCAGGATGTGTGCTTTGGGTCTTAGTAGACCAGAAGCTGAACATGCGTCAACAATGTGATACAGCAGCTAAAAAAGCCAATGTGATTCTAGGCTGCATCAACAGGAGTATAGTGTCTAGAGGACTGAAGGAAATAACAGCATCACTCTGGACTGCTTTGGTGAGACCTCATCTGGAATGTTGTGTCCAGCACCACAATTCAAGAAGGATATTGACAAGCTGGAATTTATAGAGAGGATGGCACTCAAAATGGTGAAAGGTCTGGAAACCATGTCCTATGAGGAATTTTTGATCAAATGCTGCAAATGTTGGCTAAGATTCTAGATTAGCTAATTAGGGGTGAAGCAGACCAGTGGCTTCTGGCTGCTCCAGTCCTGATCATCTTGGGTCTGTGACAACAGGATGCCATAGTCTGGAAGCCAGCCGCTGCTACGGTCCTGAAGGGGTCATCAGCAAGGAGCAGCTTTTCACTGTTCCTTTTCTGGCCAGATTTGGGCTGCCTTAGGCAGCCTCAGAGTGGCTTCTGTCCATGTTGGGGATATGCATCATCTACACACCACACTCCCAAAGCAGCCCTAAGCTGCACTTTTTGGCCCATCTGTTTTGGGCCATAGTTACATAACTACCTTAGTTGCATAGCTAAATACTGTCTGCAAGCCTTTCACAAACCCCCAACAGGGGTCTGTTCCTCTACTGCTCAAAATGCAGCAGACTGTTTCTACCTGTTTACCATAACCAATCGCCGGTGCTACAATCAGAAGCATGGTCCCTGCCACAATCTCTCCTGGCAGGAGGAAGGAGGAAACATCAGTCTGCTGCATCCTTATTGACAGGAGAACAAACTCCTGTCTGTCACTCACAGTCACTGTTGCCCAATAAGACTGTCAGCACAACCGCTGGGGTCCAACAACCACTGTCAGCAACTCAAACGAGTCCTGTGATTAAATCAGACCTTTGAGCAGAGCTAGCAATTTTAGAAGCAGAACCGTGGTTCCAAAGGCAGTTGAGATAACAGCAGCTGGATGTCTTCCAGGAACTGAAGCAATGCAGGAACCTCCTGGACACACAGCAAACTGATGCCAGACTTCTTCTAATAAACCACCAGAGAAGCTAAGTCTCCCGAAGTGCTCTTTATTCACAGTGCTATAATACAAATATAGATCTCTCCAAACTTCACAACGCATACCAAACCAACTCCTACTACAAATCCACAAGCTATCACTTGAAACCCCTGGGTTTATATAGACTCCAGACCATGTGGTCTCCCAAACCCAGTGAGTTCAGGTGTGTAACCATGTCATGTGTCCCCTGTGTAATCCAAACACATTGTTTCATCACCCATGGCTATGTGCATTTGGACACTAAAGTGTCCTTGAGCCTATGAGCATCAGCTGTGCTAATCAACCTTGTCCTTCTGCTGAATGCTGATGGTCAAACACACACACATCAAGCATTTTCCTGTGTGCTGTTATTAACCCTTGACACTCTGACAAAGACTACCCAGTAAGTCTGTTAGAATCCCTACATATTCTTACACTAATGAATCCATAGAGATAATGAATACAAACTAGACAAGAATGCCTAATTCTAGGCTACACATTTGTAACTGTGATCATAAATTTCAGCCACTGCCTCTTAAAAGGTCAGCAGCCAACCTCTGGATGATAATTTCAATAAGATTGGTAGAAAGCAAAAGATTCAAGCAATATACTCATGTTATCATGGTTGTTGTGGATTTTTTTTCTGACATGGTGATTTATGGGCAATATATTCAGGAGTCAAAGGAAACAACAAAATATATCCCCATGAATGGATCTCCTCTGTGACTGTGTCACTAAAGTTGAGCAAAGGAATTAAATTGCCTGGAAGCTGGACCACTTTCTCCTATACCAAAAAGATCTTTCAAAAAGCACTCAAGTGCTTTGGTGGAAGCAGGGAGGAAAAAGCTTCAACACTTTTTTCTTATGACTCTTTTTACCAAGCAGGAAAGAACTTCAGTCTCTATTGCTTCAATAGCAGGGTCTTTCATAAGCACTAAACATGGTAAGCACACAATAAAATGTAAACATGTAAAGTCAGTAAAGATTACAGAATGTAGTAAATTTGACAGTTGAGACTGATACCTCCCTTTTTAACATAGGCACCAATATACTTTATAGAGAAAGGTTTTGGCAGCATATAATTTCCATCTAAAATTAGGCACAAAGCAGAGAATAAGGAGTTGCTCTAAAATTGAACCAGTTAAAATCTGTGCCTTTCTTCACCCTTCCATTCTTCGTGAATCTAGGCACTCAGATTTAGTTCCAGGTTTATAACAGCTCACTTTTTATTGGAAATCATATCCTAAGCATTCAACATCAGGGCAATAAATGTGAATTAACTTCCTGTTCAGCACACCGAGGCATCCATTTCTGTTTAATGATGGAGTGGGGGATGGGGTGGAATCTTGTTCACAGTTTGGACTTTTCATTCATAAAATGTTGACTTGCTAAATTGGCAGTGCATTTGTAAAAATGAAATAGTAGTTATATTGGCTATTCCAAACATGTATTTAAATAGGCAATAAAAAATAAAAGGCAAAGCCCAGATGTTGGATGTACAGAAGTACCTGATGGAAATTCTACTAAAACTAATAGGTGATAATAGAAAAAGTAGGAAAAATTGCATCTGCATCCTTTTTACTAAAATAAAAACATGATGAGGCAAACATAATGATATTAGTATTACCCCCTGCCCCCCCCCCTCCTTATTATGTTGACCATATGTATGCTGACATAGGGCCCTTCCAAAGTATTTAATAAATAATAATAATAAAATTTTATTTTTATACCGCCCTTCCTTCGATCAGGGCGGTGAACAATCCAGTGAAACACAATACATAAACAAGAAATGATATACACAATTACAAATATTAAAAACATCTAAAAAACCCAATCAGCCATCCGTCTTGCCGACAGTGGAGGGAGGAAGGCCATCTGGATCTTCACTCAGGGAATGCAGTTCGAAATAGAAGGGTTTTTAAATCCCTTCTAAACTGAGCCAGGGAGGTAGCCGAGCGGAGCTCTTTGGGCAGCGTGTTCCAAAGAGCCGGGGCAACGATGGAATATGTCCTCCTCGTTGTGGAGGAGAGTTTGGCCCCTGGAACCCTGAGTAATTGCTGCCCAGAAGTTCTGAGGGTGCGGGGCGGAATATATGGGGAGAGGCGGTCCTTCAGGTATCCTGGGCCCAAGCCATGTAGGGCTTTATAGGTGATCACCAACACCTTGTACTGTGCCCGGAAGCGAATATTTAAAAGAATTAAGATGGCTGGTGTCAGATGGCGCTGCCTGACAGTAGCGTTTCAACACCAGGCGTCACCCGGTGCGGGAGGGGGAGACTTCTGAGTGGGTGGGACTTCCGGGATGGAGCTTCTGGCTGGGTTTTGGTGTGGGGCTTCCAGGGATGGTGGTGCACTCCCACTCTCTGAGCCAGACACTTGGGGGTCAGAGCAGCCAGAGGGTGAAGTGACATGCCCAAAGGGGATGGTGGAGTGGAGCATACATGTGTATGCAGACAGAGATGCACTCTTGCATGCATGTGGGCAAGGAAAGGCATTTGTGCACATGGGAGAAAAATGCTCATGTGTACGGCAAAGGTGCACGTATGTGCAGGGGGAAGAGGCGTGTGCGCCCAGGAGGCCAGACAGCACGCACATTACACAGAGTGGGAGGCTGGGGGGAGGAGGGCTGACCAGCACCCAGTGCAGTCCACACACACACACCTCAGTGATGCTACTGTTGCCTGAGCATTCACATGAATTCTATTTTTAAAAAAAAAACAGGGTAGTGGAGGTGGTGATGAAAAAGCTTTACAAAATGCTCAGTCTTCATTCATATCTCATTAATACTGTAGACCACTGGCCATTCATCATTCATCCATCCATCTCTTGCCTCATTATTAGTTTTGGGGACCTTCACAAGTATGCCTTCTATTTTGAAAATATAGCATTCCAAAAATATTTTCATGCTACTGTAAAGGGGAAAAAAATGAATGGGAATAAAATGTTGCTACTTGTTCAGGGAATTGCTACTGATTGGTATGGGACAGCACAAATGTTGCTGGTTGTTTTAAAAAAAGTGCCGCAACAAATACAGCTGCGAACAGCAACATTTACTGTGTGTTTTCCTCCATTGTCTCTAACCTCTCCTAAAGAAAAGGTGAATTTGTATCATAGCTCTGACTAAAGATTAACAGGTCTTGTTCTGTAATATTACTCTGGCTCTGGATTGGATCCAGACTCAGACTTAGAGTATACCTGTTGAAATCTGTTGAAATAAAATAAGCAATAAGGCCTATTGATTTCAATGCAGCCCTGAGCAGATGTGCCAAGGAATGCATGTGCCAAGCCCATGCTGTCCTGGCCTGGATCTCAATCCAGATTGGACCCTGGACTGGCCAGGGGCGGGGGGTGCTGGGTGGTCATACATCACTCATCCTCACATCACAGACCCACTACCCCTATATGCACCTTACCCATTGCTACTATTGAGAAGCCTCCATTGCCATGTCTGATAGGGAAACAGGGGACTTGGCCACACTGTTTCCATGTCAGATATGGTGATTCTCACTAGCAGCAACAGCTGAGTATCTTAAGGGGTGTGGGAGGGGTGTCTATTCTAGCAGGGTTTACTGAAGAGTTTCCACAAAACTCCATGGCAAACAGCCAGACATTTAGACAGATATTAAGGCCTCTTTGCCCCAGGATCAGGCCAGATCCACCAGGTCCACATCTGGTCTACTGGATCCAGGTCCAAGCCCAGCCAGGATATGTGAGGCTGGGGGGAACACAGGCCTCAAAGAATTAAAAGGCCTCAGCCCAGTAAATATTAATAGGACTGGATGCCCTGCACATCTGGAGTTTAGGAAAATTACTTTGTGGGTTACAGCTGCCAGAATACCCCAGCCAGCATGATCACTTAGTGGGGAATTCTGGGAGTTAAAGACCATGCCTTGTATCTAGGTATGTCATTGTGCTAGGGGAACTTACTACTGTGTTTTTGATAAGTAAAGGGATCTTTACTTCTGATCTATGAGGCTTCTGCATGCACTCTGTAATTTTGTGTTTCATCTTATATTTAATGTATTTTTCACAAAATGCACATTTTTGTACATTGCCCCTTAAACTATGTATCATGTATGTATTTTATCCCCTAATGACCATTTTAGAATGGCTTTAAGCCAAAAATATAAACAAATAGAACGAAGAATGATGGACATGAAGGCTAAGGGAAAAACAG
This sequence comes from Sceloporus undulatus, assembly GCF_019175285.1. Classification (NCBI taxonomy): domain Eukaryota; kingdom Metazoa; phylum Chordata; class Lepidosauria; order Squamata; family Phrynosomatidae; genus Sceloporus; species Sceloporus undulatus. The sequence continues at coordinate 2,678,496 of NW_024802934.1, forward strand.
CACTTTGAGAAAGATCAATAAACTACAGGAAGAATGTTGTACAGGGCACCAGTGAGAAGGCTGTCTCCTGTTTGTTCTCGTTTGATCTCAGGAGAGCATTTGCAAGAGGCCATCCACTGAAGAACTTGATACACATGAAAATCAGTGAAGTTTCAGGTACACTAGCCATAAGCTATGAAGGGCCCATATCAGAACATAGAACTGGCCACAGATATGGACTGGAAATCAATGAAGTTACATTGCATAGATGTATTATGATCATAATCCTGAGTTCATACAATAAGCAACTTCTTATATATTTTCAGAACATTTTCAGAACTAGCCAAGTAATGTAATGGAGAGTGTGAAAACAAGGACAACTGAGATTTAAGTGTGAGAAAATTGGTTGCTTCAAATAGGGATGAGTGCTTCTATTGTCCATCCCAAAAATGTCTGAGGGCATGCTGTAGCTACATATAGTTGAGTGAAGTGTTTCATCAAAGTTCATTCCTCAGCTTTTGCTGGCACAAGTCCTTCCAACTGGTATGTGCACATGATCTCAGTTCAGTCCCACTCATTTCTGGTAAATGTTGGCCTGTTTAGGTTGCTACTATCAAATATCTGTACTTAGTGCAATGTGAACTGATGAAGCCATAGTCAATGCTGATGTGCATGAAAATAAATATTGATCACAGTGCAGTGGTTAGCTGTATAAATCAAGCACAGTTACCTACCCAATTAAGTAGTTACCTCTAAATCAAGATCCAGGAGTTGCAATTTTATATTGAGTTTTAGCTACTCAGCATCATCACCCTACCTCTTAATCAAGGCAGTGATGATGTGCCAACAGTCTTTTTAAATCTAACTTAAATTAAGTGAAGTAGGTGCTAATGAGCCAAGTACTTTTAATGAGCCAGATATGTGACAGCTTTATTTACCACATATTCCCTTGAAATGTATCTTTTCAAAGCCATTTCGGCTGCAATTCTGGTAACACCAATTGAACACAATACGATTTTCCAAGTAAACATGCACAAAATTAAAAGAAGGAAGACTCTTAGTTTTTTATTATTTATTTATAGTATTTATACCCCGCTCTTCAGCCAAAAAGCTATCAGAGTGGCTTACATTTTTTTTAAAAATTAGACAGTTCCCTGCCCTCAGGCTTACATGCCTTTTAGATAGTCTTGCATGCATGTAGGATTTGCCTCAAATTGCCTAGTGCACAGAAGACGAGAACTTCCTACTGAGCAATTCTCCCATAATTGACTACCACCTTTTCTCTTTTTTTGGGGGGGGGGACTGGTGGGTACGCTGCCCAGAAGTGGTGGTTTCACTGCTGCTCCTCTTGCAACTGCCCTGAGTTGTAGAGGAATTTTGTGGTCTACTTGAACATGAGTAAACTGTGTGAAGTGGCAGTTAAAAAGGCCAATGCAATTTTAGGCTGCATCAATAAAAGTATAATGTCTACAGTGGTACCCCGGGATACGAATTACCCAGCTTACGAATTTTTCGGGATACGAAAAAATCCCATAGGGATTTATTGTTTCGGCTTACGAAGGTTTTTTCGGGTTACGAAAAAACCTTGGCGCTATTTCGCCACCGGAGGGCAGCAGAGAGCTATTTTTTTCCATTAGCGCCTATGGCAATTCAGGTTACGAAGGTTTTTCGGGTTACGAAATTAGCCGCGGAACGAATTAATTTCGTAACCCGAGGTACCACTGTATATCAAAGGAAGTAATAGTGCCACTATATTCTGCTCTGGTCAGGCCCCACCTGGAACATTGTGTTCAGTTCTAGGCACCACAATTCAAAAAGGACATTGAGAAACTGGAGGATGTCCAAAGGAGGGTGACTAAAATGGTAAAGGGTCTAGAAACCATGCCCTATGAGGAAAGACTCAGAGAGTGAGGGATATTTAGTCTGGAGAAGAGAAGGTTAAGAGCTGATATGATAGCCCTGTTTAAATATTTGAAGGGATGTCATTTTGAGGAGGGAACAAGCTTGTTTTCTGCTGCTCCAGATACTAGGACCCGGAGCAATGGATGTAAGCTACAGGAAAAGAGATTCCATCTCAACATTACGAGCAACTTCCTGACAGTAAGGGCTGTTTGACAGTGGAACACACTCCTTCCTCGGAGTGTAGTGGAGTCTCCTTCCTTGGAGGTCTTTAAGTAGAGGCTGCTTGGCCATCTGTCAGGAATGCTTTGATTGAGATTTCCTGCATGGCAGAGGGCTGAACTGGATGGCCCTTGTGGTCTCTTCCAGCTCTATAATTCTATGATTCTATGATTCTCCCAGTGTTTGACCCTATCTGTTCAGGTGTCCATTATCATCAAAATTCCTGTACAACTCAGAGCAGTGGGTCTGATGTTGTTGTTGTTACTATTGCTACTACCACTACTACTAATATCCTGCTTTCCCCTTAAAATTACCCATGTGTCAACAGATCCACCAACTGGCCCTGCTCTGTGCAGAATCAAACTATTTTCTGAAGACCCCTATAAGCCTTCCAGGGCCTTAGTCACATCATCCCCCCCCCCAACTCCAAACGATATGAATAATATCACTCAAGCATTCTAGGTATGTTATTCACACCATGGAGCCACACCTTTTCAGCAACTGCATCATTCTGCATCTCTGCAAGTTCAAGTGCTCACACGTGCGGGCACCCTTTCTTTGCCCCACACCCATTGGCACCTCTCTGCCAGGGTCAGAATCCCTTTTTTTTCTTTTTCTTTTTTTTTTTTTTTACTTTTCCTTTCTCTTTCCTCTTTTTCCCAAGCAGTGGATGTTCTGCTGTCTTGACCACGTGGGCTGTTGATGATGTGAATGCATTCATAACCCCTTAAAGTCATGGAGAGTTTTATCCTCAGTCTATTTAAGTCTATTTGCATAATTGTTCAAATAGCTGACAATTCAATTTTTTGTAAAAACTCGGGAAAAAGTTTGGTGTTGATTATCCCAGAGTAAGTCCCCAACTTAATTGAGTGCATTTGGGATGGATGTGAACAACAAAGATTCTTCCCAAATTCATCCTGAATTATTTTCATTGTGTGAATAATCATCAAGTTACTTTCTGGAGTTTTATGGTGCAAGAGATGACATCATAGATCAGACCAAAAGGCTCATTAGTCCTATTCACACAGTGGCCAGTCAATTTTCTGTGTGAAACCTACAAGCAGGATATGAGTGCAATAGGTTTCTCTCAGTTATGCTCCTCAACATAACTGATATACAGAGGCATGCTGTGTCTGGTACTGGTGGGAATGTATATCTATCGTGACTAGTAGCCACTAGTTCAGCTTCCGTGAATTCGTCCATTTCCCATTTAAAGTTTCTCTAAATGGCAGATGACCCTTCCTGTTGTTTTGTGTCTTCAGATTGACTCTGACTTATATTAACACCTCCATAGGGTTTTCTTGGCAAGATTTATTCAGAGGTTGTTTGCCATTGTCCTCTTCTAAAGCTGAAAGAGTATGACTTGTGCAAAATCACCCACTGATTTTCCACAGTTGAGCAGGAATTTGAACCTTGGTCTCCAAGAGTTCTAGACCACCATTCTCTGATTCTTCTGTTTTGACACTGGTTTCTTCTATTTTGAGAAAGAGAGAAAAGCTTCTCCCTACCCATGTTCTACACACCATGAATAATTTTGGACACCTATAACATGTCTCTCCTTAACGTTTTTAACAGCCCTTTGCTAATAGTGAAGTTGCTACAGCTGCTTATTTTGATTGCCCTTTTATGGCCTTTTCACGTTTTACAGTATCATTTTTCAATAACAGTAACCAGAGCTGTACACAGTGTTCTAGATGAAGTACACCATAGATTTGTGTAAAGGAAGCATGTTATAGGCAGCTTTGTTTTTGATTCTTTTCTGATTATGCCTAATGTGGAATTTTGCCCAAATACTAATTATATCCAAATATTGTGATGATATTTCTATTATTCACTAAAACCAAAATGCCTTTCACAATCAATGTTCACTCAGATCCTATATATATGTGAAGCTAAGACTGCTGACCCCAATATGCATCATGTTACACTTGCTTAGGGAATGGGAAGTGAATATTTACATTGGCTTATAGAATTACACTTCTTTAGGAAAAAGTGCAAAAGCCCTAGCATTTCTGTGTCACAGTCTGGAATCCAAGCCAGTATGTCCAGGCCCCAGGGCAGGACTAGACAGCGGTGTTTCATGTCCCTCCCAGCAAGTTCCAAGAAATAGACAGAAACAGGGTTGTAATAAGTCCCACCACACTTTAGGGTGAACAGGTGCAAAACACTTCCTCTGCTATTAATGTTGTGTGGAAAAGAGGGTTTTGGCAGGTGTGGCTGCACTTGCTTGGGTGAAATTTCTGCAGCTGCAAGACACATCTATTAAAAGTAGAGGAATCTGGAGGTCTTTATTCATTTGTTCACTTACACCTCTCCCAGAGACACACAACATTTAAGAACAAGAGAAGGTAAAAAAAGAAACTGAACACAGAAATTCAAATTGCAAAAACTCAGTGGACCTGACTGAGAAATTGAAGAGCAGTATTCTTGAGTTATGCTGAAGAGCAAGAGGGAATCTACTTGAAGGAGGCTTTTAGCAGAAGAAGTCATATCTTTTCTGGCTTCAGCTTGTAAAAAAAAAACCTTTGAGCATTACCAGCCACATATCATGGCTCTAGGGTTGCCAGTTCAGGATTGTATCAGAACCTGGATTTTCTGGGCCTAAACCTGCAGCCTAGGGATAGTCCCTGGTGATGTCATCAAATGTTATGCATTAAGTCCATACCATACCATAAACCTTTATTAGGCATCTCAAATAAAAACATCATACAAAGTTAAAATTTTAAACTAAAATTATTAACATAGATACTTTAAAATTCCGTCCGTATAACATGTAATTCTATGGACTACAGTTGTTCAATTTATACCAGATTTTTGTTGCCTCCATTAGAAAATTTGCCATCAATCGTGTAATCTGCTCATTACAATCCTCCAATAAATGCACTAAAGCTATATCCATTACACAGTAGTTCATTTCCATTAGTTTCTTTATCAATTTCTTTCTCGGTTTTTGATATAATGGGCAAAGAAAAACAATATGTTGGAGGGTATCTGGAACTGCCTCACATATACAAAGACGATTGACAAATGGAATTTTCATATATCTTGCATTAAGTCATAGTTTCTCACAGGTTTTCATTCTAACATAAATTTTGTTCCATAGTTTCCTGTTTGGAAATTAAGATTAATTTTAGCTAAGGGAGATCTCTTGTAGCACCTTTGAGACTAACTGATAGAAAGAAGTTGGCAGCTTGAGCTTTTGTAGACTTAAGTCTACTTCTCAGATGCGTTTGAGGAAGTAGAATTAAATCTATGGAAGTTCATGCTGCCAACTTCTTTCTTTCAGTTAGTCTCAGAGGTGCTACAAAATCTTTCTACATACTGATTCTACAGACTAACATGGCTATATCTTTGGTTTCTACCCTTAGCCAAGGGAGCATTTCTTGGATCAAGGTGAAATCTGTTTTTATTCCTTGCCACTTACTGTACTTAGGGAGATAGAATAAGGAACATCACTTAGCCTTTTTGCTTCTATGCAGAAGGTAAATGCAGAGTAGAGGACAGTCACAAGAAGTGGGAAGAAAAGAATAAGAAAATACATAGACCACCCTCTTTAGAAAGGCTTTGTAAGTTGCAGCGACAAATAAATTAACCCTTACAAACTGTAGTGAAGTGCTGCTCTACTAGCTAAGCTAGAGAGTCACAAAAACGCCTGTCCTCTTGCCTAAAACTGAAGCCATTAAAACTGAAGAATTTGCATCCTTTTTTCCCACCTGGAGATGACCCACAAAACTGGAGACTGAGGGCCTGGCTCTAAAAACTGACATTCTTAGAACGCTCCAGTGTATTCTCATGGTTTCCTCAGAGTTTTGAACCAGGACAAAGGATGTTGTTGGGCTCCTGCCTTTTAAGTCTTAGAATTTAAAGTTTGTCATCTTTATTTACTGCCCTTTTTCAAAAGAATTGCCCTCACCTAAGAAATAATGAAAACCTTTTTTTGGCAAGAAAAATAACAAAGGTTCTGCTTTTCACCTGACCCCTTTCACTTATAAAGGATGCTTCCACTGAGAGGGCATTTATTGAATATTTGACCTCGCAGACATTGCACCACACCATTTTCCATACTATTCTTTGCAAATGCCTTACCTTTCATGGGAAATTATGCACCTTGACACAAAGGTAATTCATAGCTAAACCCTCCATAACCAAGCATGAAAAGCAGAGTCTTTAAACAAGTATATAAAATAAAAAAGTAAATACTTCTGGCAAACAATTCAGCTTGGAAGCTGAAGTAAGAGTGAGAAAAATATGAGGAAAAGGGAGAGTCCTTCCTTCCTTCCTTCCTTCTTTCCTTCCTTCTTTTGTCTAAAGTACCTGCTGTCATTCAGCTTGGCATCACACGTTTGGCAGCAGCTGCTCCACAGGATAAATTGAGAAGATCATTAAAGAGATTTTTTCCCTCCCTATTTCCGTTTCTGACATCTTATTGCTAGTGAGATCGAGTCATCGTGAAAGTTTAGTTTACCCTGACAAGATAGCTTTTTCTTCAGGCTATTAACCTGCCCATTGGCCTGTGACAGAAAGTGCAGACAGAGTGAGAGTGAGGGCGAAAGAGAAAGAAAAGGAGGGAGGAGGCTAAAGTCAGGTGCCCTTTAAAAAAAAAAAACACCTTTTCATTTATTTATTTCTGATGTGCTAAAATAAAGCTATTGGCTAAGAGAGAAATATATATTTCACAGACTGCAAAATCCTCCTGGACCTGTTTAATATGTTTCTTAAAGCCAGCCCCCCTTCCCCTTTTGATATATCTGATCTCTGAAGAAGATTATTCCTTTCACTGAGCACAACCTGAACCTATTGTTGAGCTAAAATTGGCATAACTGATGGGAAAGGTCACTAGATTAAATGCAGGTAAATTCAGTTGTGTGCTGTTCGTCATATTTTACTGACTGGCAAGGGAAGAGGGCAGGCATGTAAGCCAGTGTACTTTCAGGCATGGATTACTGCTCTCTTGTGAAATGAGTATGTTTTGTGCTGATTAAATTGTAAGGAGTGTGCACCTGGGCCACATAAAACCTAATGCTTCTTCAGTACAGGTTGAGCTGATTATGAGAATGTTGTACATCATAATTTCACAGGCATGAGGAATCTTAATGTATAATCACATGCTCTATCTTGGGTTTTTTAATGTCAGCACAATAACACAAGGAAATCACTGCTAATTAGATGTCACTCTTTGAAAGGGTCTATGGCTATGATGCAAAGTACTGCAACAGCACCTGCTATTTATGATTTCTGGCTACCAATAGGTGGCTATTTGTAAGCCTTGTAATATGGGGATAATTATACATGCGCTATAAGGACACCTGAAATAATATACTGAATGTGCTTTAACTTTTGAAAGATTCCACCCCCTTCCCTCCTCCTCACAAAACCCCCTCAACATAGAACTAAAGTTGTTCATTACCTTTATGACACCAAGGTATCATAAACTGGAAAGGGCTGGGCTTTTAAATGCTGTGCAAGTCAAGGTTTGTACATAGTTTTTAATTGCATTTTAATTTTTAATAAGTAATTGTTTTTACATTTTTAAATTGCTTTATTGTTTTTAAACTTTATATTTATATGTTAATGCTTTATATTGTTCTAAAATTGTTCTGTTTTAAATTTGTTGTTAGCTGCCATGAGTACTTATATTGGGAGAGAGGCAGGATGTAAGTAAATAAAATAATAAATAAATAGTAATGACCAAGATCCTAACTGCCTTCTTGAAGGAAACAACAATTGATTTTAGCATTTTTCTTCCCACTGTGAAGATTTCTTTTATCCTGTTTCTTTTTTCCTATTCCCCCCCCCCTTTTTTTTTTTTTTTTACTTTTTATAGTATGACTGACTAACATGGCTACTTTTTGAAACTGTTTCCAACAATGGTTCAGCACCTGGATAGCTCCCACAATAACTGAAAGAGCCACGGAGATAGCTGCCATGAAAATTGAGGATAGTCACAGTAACAGAGCCACTGGCTGAACCTTCCTGAATCCATTGCACTCAACATACAAAGGTCTAATTTCGGGAAAACATGTCACTGAAATCCATGTGTTGAAAATGAAGCCCAAAGTTCATCTGATCAGGAACAATGGGAGTGAGCCCCCATGCCTTGGAACCCAGTTTTAGCCTATGTGCATTCAGACCGGTGCCTGTACGAAGATCTCCCTCTCTCTCTTTCTCTCTCTCTCTCTCTCTCTCATCCACCCCATCAGCTTCATCCAAACCCTAATCCTACATAACTCTCCCCCTCTTCATTCTTGTACTACCTCCCACTCTTACTGTATCCACCAGTCACCATCCATGTTCAAATTTGCCCAACATGCTACCTCTGTCATTCAGTCTTCTTATACTCTCCTAATTCTACTTACTCTCTACCATACTATTTTTTATTGTGTGCCTTCAAGTCCTTTCCAGCTTATGGTGGTTCACCGGGTTTTCTTGGCAAAATTTGTTCAGAAGGGGTTTGTCCTTGGATTCCGCAGATGATGAGAAAATGTGACTTGGCCAAGGTCATCCAGCGGGTTTCCATGGCCAAGCAGGAATTCAAACCCTCCAGAGTCATAGTTCAGAACTCAAACCACTTTACCATGCTGGCTGTCAACAAACTATAATAAAATCCTCTTCCTTGGCTTGGTTACATCCATTTTCACTTGCCACACCTTATTCCTGGAACAGCAGCCTCCCAGTACATCTTTGGACTGCCTCTATGCTAACTGGTTTTAACTCTGAGCTAAAGACATTTCTGTTTACCAAAACATATGGAACTACTGATATTGTCTTATAATAAGATAATTTTATTTGTGAATATATTTTAGCCATTTTATATTATTGTTTTATTTGCTTAACTATTATAGCTTATTATAATATAAACTTATTATATACATTTTATGTTATATCACCTTAGATTGTATGCCGTTGGCAGGATTTTATTGTTGTTACTAGTTTCTGGAAAGGGCCATGTAAATTTATGGCCTTATACAAATTAAATAAGAATAAGAATAAGAATAATATAGCAGTAGCCACAATATAACATGTGGCATTGCAGAGATGCACAAAACTAATTCATAAAATGTTTAATTTGTTTCACACATACACACACACATTTGGGGAAAGGGATACAAATAAAGAATTCCAAACATGTGCATGTGCATGTGCATGCTAATGCAGATACAGATACACACATACACACACAATCCAAAGACCCACACATTAGATGTTCATATAGGCTTCCCCGCCCTCTTTCTTTGTTTCCTAGAAAAACTTTATATGATAATGTCAATATATTTGCATTCCATTCCTATGCATGTCTATTCAGAAATAAAACACTAAGATTTCAAAGGGGCTTATTCCCAATTAAGTGAGTATAGGAATAACAGAGACCATGTATTTTTGGAAATCTCCATTATTTTATCTAACCAGATATATGAAAGGTCCATCCCAACCACATATGCAAAGAGAGACTGGAAAGGAGCAAATACTAGCAGTTCTCAAGCCCTGATGCTCCTGCTCAGACTACTTTTGGGTAGGTAATCTCTAGGTAGTTAAGATTTCTGGCCAGTATAAGGTCTTGGGCCAAGTTTCAGGATGGGCCAAAATCTTATAACAACTCAGGTTGCTTTTTCACCAGCCCTTTTCAGCTGTTATCCCAGTGCAACTTGCACGTCCAACCAATTTTCTTGTAAAACTTGTTATCCCAACTTGATGCTGTCATCTATTTGGGAGCTGGAAATGTATTTTTTCTGTGTCACTGTGGCAGTTTTTCACCTTTTCATGGGGTTGTTTTGCTATTATCTTCACTTGCTTCTAGGCTGTGGCACAGGTTAGTTGTGTGATGCACCCTGTACATGATTTATGGCTACATGCTGTTTTGACACAATTAGAGTATATGAAGGTGATGAGGGAAGAGAGAGACCAATATAAATTGTCAGTGGGGAAGTGAACCCAGGGGAGGAATAGAACAATGGGTTGGAGAGTGAACCTGTAGATTTGGGCCATTGCAGTTTCAGACAAACAATGCCTATCTGCCTGTTCCCTTAGCAGACTGCCTAATTTAGCTCAAGTATAAAAACATGTTTTATTTTGGCCATTTAGCTTGTCTCTCTTGAGTGTTGTTCCGTCAAACTGGCATACAAGTTCTTTTCCTGTCTTCCTTTTTAGCATATTACTATTGGGGCTGTTCACTACCAATCTAGTTGTGGCCTAAATATAATTTAGCCATATTTGTATAGTCCAGATTCTTCCTCTCAGCACAAAAGATCTTAAGTGTATGCATTTTGCCATGTTTATAGCAAATTTCCTGTTGTTGTTGTTATTGTTGTTGTTGTTGTTCTGTTTTAGTAGCTGCTGGGCTGCATCTACACTACAGAATTAATGCAGTTTGACACCTCTTTATAACTGCTATGACTCAATGCTATGGAATTCTGGGATTTACAGTTTTGTGAGATATTTAGCTTTCTTTGTCAGAGAGCTCTGGTGCCACAAGAACTACAAATCACAGGATTCCATAGGATGGGGGCATAACATATAAAGTGGTGTCAAATTGCATTAATTCTACAGTGTGGCAGCAGCCCTCTTCATTTGGATGATTTGCTCAGGAGAATCTCCTAGTTCTTTGTAGCCCTGGTAATGCAGTGGTTAAATGCCAGTACTGCAGCCACAACATTGTGAGTTCGATCCCAGGACTCCAGCATTGACTCATCCTTCCAACCTTTCATAGGTCAATAAAAGGAGTACCCAGCTTATTGGGCGCAACTGGCTTACAGACTGAGAGTGCTGAGCTCACTATAGAGTAATATAGAAAGATTATAGCAGTATAGAAATGTAAATGCTGTTGCTTTGCAATATATACAAGCTGACATATATTTGATAGAGCAGGTTTCTGTTGCCCAGAAGAGTTCAGTGAAGATAAAAATATGTTGAAGAATACATAATTAATAAATAAAAATATATTGAAGAACACTGTAAAATGTGAGTAATGTGTTAATTCAAGCTTGACCAGGACCATACCTTGCTACTAGCACAAATATCAACTGATATTTTATTTTAGAGGGATGCACAGGCTTGGACTCTGGAGGATCTCTGGTGAAGGGAATTCCAGAATGAATGGGCTCAGTGTTACAGAGACCAGAGTGGATAAGCTAGGTGGTGTCAACTTGCTCCAGCTTTGTCCACCTGGGTATTCAGTGCAGCATCAGTCCAGACTGGGGAAAGGGGCAGTGGGAGAAGTTGCTGTCATCCATAAGGATTCAGTCTTTTTCACAAGGAAACCCATCCATTCTAGCACTGATGGGGTCTTTACCTTCTGTTGGGCCATAGTTAATGGAAAATGCAGGAGCTAGAATGGACTTTGGATATCATATAATATCAGTTCTAAACGAATTCACAGACTGCCAATATGTTTGTATAGTTCACCCTTGGTATCTGTGGGCTTGTCATCTCCAGATTCAAGCATCCACAGATGGCAAGCCCATGCTGGGGAGGAGGAGGAGGAAGAGGCAGGAGGGGGAGGAAGAATTGAAAGAGGTGGGAGGGGGAGGAAGAACCAGGAGAAAGAACTGGAAGGAGGAATTGGCAGCCGACGCCGCCACCAGCCACATGCATACCAATGGTGAGAGCCAGGAGAAGGGAGGGAGGGAGGGAGGGAGGGAGGGAGGGAGGGAGGGAGGGAGGGAGGATGGGTGGGCAAGTCCCCATTTTTCCCAATGATGTCATGGCTACGTGGTCATACCTCTATTGGGACAAGGCACACCTGAGCATCTGCGGATTTTTGTATCCGAGGGGGAGTCTGGAACAGTCCCCCCATGGATACTGAAGGCTAACTGGTATTCTGAATTGAAAGTGCTGGTGATAACATGTAAAGCCCTAAATGGCTTGGGATCTCAATACTTGAGGAAGCGCCTCTCTCTCTATATGCCTGCCCAAGAATTAGATCTGTTGGAGGGGCTCTCCTCTATATCCCATCAGTAGGGGAAGTACATTGTGAGAGAACATGAGAGAGGGCCTTTTTCTGTGGAATACCCTCCCCCTAGAGATCCTATTTGTGCCACTGTTGGAGCTATTTCAGTACCAAGTTGAAACTAGGCTTTTTATTGAATCTTTTGGGCCAAGCCTTTTATCCAAGTTGTACATGTTCTATGGTCATTTTATTTAAATTTCTTTTAACTGGTTTTAAATTGTCTGTTTTTAATTGAGAGAGTAATACATTTTTAATATTTTACAACTTTTGTAATTATTGTTTTAAACTGATTTTATTGTAAGCCACTCTGAGATCTTTGGATAAAATAGAGAATGTAAATATCTAAATTAATAAATTAATAATAATACTCTTGGCTTTCAGTGAAATTCAAAGTTTTAATGAAGATGAAACAATCTCTCCTGCACACTGGACCCAAATATAGCATATACTGAAAACAACTGGTGTTGTTTTATTGGATAATAATTTAAATAAAATATCTTTTGGGGGGAAACTGGTGGTAATTCAATACAAAATAAACAAACCTTCAGCTCTATCAATGCACACATGTGACATACAACTGCCTTCCATAAACCATAATCCTACAAATCATATTTGTAAAGGACAGAGGATATAGAAGTAAGTGTGAAAACAGAGGTGGTAAAAGTCAAGCAACAAGAGAGAGAGAGAATGAAAACTATCAGGACTAAAAGAGTTCCAAATATTCAAACCAGATGCCTGAAGGCCCAAGTCATTTTATCATTCCCTCTAACTGCAAACATAGTGGCACTGTGCCAAGTAGGAGAATGTGAAAAAGAACCACACACTGAGATGGTGGGGTTTCTTGATACATGGGAGATTCCCCTGCATACGTGTAAAGTCCTCCCATAAGCAAGGAGCATGAGAATCAATTAAAAGGCCTGCAATTGACTAGACCAAGGATGGAATTGGATCGCCAAAGGCATAGCTGGCCCTACTATTAGGTAGAGTATGGGAGTGACTTCAGGCACATTATTTGGGGTGCTATGAAAAGGCACAACATTCTTTAATTTTATTTTTTAGTTCTTTCTTTCTCTTTCTTTCTTTCTTTCTTTCTTTCTTTTTTATCTATAGTCTTTGTTACTATCTAAGAGTCCTATTTGTGACATCCTCAAACTCAAGTGATGGATACAACCAACTTGCAGAGTAAATGTTCCTTGAAGTGGAGAGGGCAGGGGGCAGTTTGATATTTGTCTGTCTCAAGCAGCAAAATGTCTTAGTCCTGCTCTGCCCAGAGGGCCTGTTTTCCTGCTACTTCCCACAGCCTCACCAAGGACAAGCCCAGAAAAAAGGAGGGAAGTAGATATCAAAAAGAGTTTTGTTTGAAACTTATGGACCAACAACACATGGAGAATCACTTCCCCTCTGGCAATTCATGCTACATTTTATTTGTGGAGGCACAGTCAGTTGCAAAAGAGTAAAAGGAACTGTGTGGGGAATTATAGGGGTTGTGCAGGCTCAATGATTCAAGGAGCTGAAATCCAAAATACTAGCAAGTTCTGCTGTTTCCATTCCCAGTTATCACCTGAGTCGGTAAAAAGAGGCTAAGTTTTCTCTACAACTGCTAATATTCTGTAAAGGCCCACTCTCATGTTATATTATTTCTACTATGCACGAGATACATTTTCTGTTCAATGCTGGGCACTGAAGGCAAAGCAAGATAAAAATCTAAAAACATTCAATTTCACCAATATTTAAAAAGTGATTTACAACATTTCTTCAGGAATATAAAAACTTCTAATCAGGTGCATTGCAACAAAATCCAGCAAATGTTTTAGAAAACCAAAAGGTTTTCAGCTTTATAGCCAGCCTTTAAGATGAATGTTGCTTTTTATCATTGCTGGCAGAGACACTGCTTACCTTTTTAGGTCTTGTAGAACTAATACATTTTCAGATGCATGGAAGCATTCTTGTAGTTTGCATGTTATAGATGGTTATTTCACACACATACACACAGAGTCACTGACAAACTTTTGTAGGATTTTCATACATCTTCAGGGAATGCGTGTTCAAACAGAAACTTTCATATAGCTCATAAAAACTGGCCAGTCCCTCTTGTGAGAAAGCTATGTGTCTAACTCCTGCAATTTACATGTTGTCAAAAAAGAAGAAATATATCACTAAAAAGAGAACAAAACTGAGGCAAGATTTGCATTAAATTTCATAGAATCATAGAGTTGGAAGAGACCACAATTTGTATATATTAATATTATACATTCAAATTTAAAACTAGTAATAATAATCTAAAGTGTGTTTTAATAAAATATTTTGATACATTTCACCTGTAACCCAGGTGAATCTGCTGTCCAGATATTAACTATTGATGGGTAATTTGAAGGCCACAGCTCAGATTCTTGTGAATTAATTTCACCCAGACTTAAACTGGGGCTGTCCTTCAACTAGAGAACAGCTTCTAGTATTGTCTGCAAAGCAGGACACATGGCCATCTTATGCTAACATCTTTTGTTCAGTGTCAGTATCACCAATGAAGATGTACCACAATTCACTACTGGCCATTGATAAGTGTTGTTTGCCCAAGAACAAAGGCCTCAGTGTTGAAAAGGAGCATGACATCACTGGATATTCTATATACATTACTTACTTCTTAAGAGTGAAGCAAAGAATCAAACAATAGAACTAGTCAATCAAGAGGATGACTTTAAGACCACAATAGTTGTGGCTGAAAAGCTTGAGGAGAAGAAATATATCATTAGCACTGGGGGAAACATTCCAAAGTCCTGAATCATGCTATCATTTCCTGGCCAGGGAATGGCCTTCAGCCACAGGATTCTCCAGGGAGATCAAATGTATCCCTCTTTAATTATTACTTATATAGCGTGAGTCTCTCATCTTCTCTCTTTTCATCTGTTTTAAGAAATCACTACAGTATCTGCAGTTGATTGTGTTACCAATCCAAAGATGCCACTTGCCATTTCACACGTGTTCTTTGGGACTTGCTTCCCCCAGTGTCCTGGATGACATGCCAATTTTCCATTCTTCTCATATCTGTATTTTTTCTAACATAAAGAGACTGAGCTCAGTTGAAATATGACACTGTCATTTCTCTCACTTTGATATGATGGGCATTCCCCAGGATATATTTACATGACGTCTTGAGTGCAGTTTGCTTTCTGGGTGGAAAAGAAAAGGCTGGATGGTTCTCAGTTATACAATTTGGATTCAGGAGGAAAAAAAGTGGATGCCTAACATTCTCTCATATGATGTTGTGGGCATCAAGAAGATTTAATTTTAAAAGTGGCTTCCCACTAGATCGTTGTACCAAATGAAGCATCAAGAAAAACAATAGAAGGGAAGCATTAGCATTTGAACATTTCAGTGGTCAGATGTTGTGACTTATGTTAACCCCATGTCACTTTTTCTGGATATTTTCTAGAGTTTTAGCTTCAAGTACTTGGAAATTATAGCCACTTACACGTGTCACCAAAAAGAGGACAAAAAAGGGACACACATTTGTAGAATATCTGCACATGATACAAGACATATAAATACACCACAGGATTTTGGTCCAAGCATCCATAAATGTATTTATCAGTTTGGACCATTCTCTCAGATGACTCCAAGACTGTTGTTGTTTTCTGCCTTCAAATCGTTCTGACTTATGGCAACCCAAAGGGTCCTGTCATGGGGTTTTATTAGCAAGGTATGTTCAGAGGGGGTTTGCCTTTGCCTTTCTCTGAAGCTGAGAGAGATTTGCCTTTGCCTTCCTCTGAGGCTGAGAGAGTATGACATACCCAAAGCTTTTGCCTAGTGGGTTATCATGATTGAGTGGGATTTGAACCCTGATCTCCAGAGTCATAGGAGCTTATCATACAATATCATTTTTCACTGCAATCATGTTAGTAAAAGGAACCAGATACATACCAGCTTGGGAGCATTCCATATTGCATGGCTCTTCAGTAGTGCAACTAGACCCTTGTGTTATCTTCCCACTCCTCTCTAACCCTCCTTCCTGCCCCATACACTACCCAGTATGCCTTTTGGTTTTTTAAAAAATATATTTATTATTATTATTATTATTATTATTAGTAGTAGTAGTAGTAGTAGTAGTGTGTGTGAGTGAGTGTGTTGTTAACACGATTCTGGAGATATGCTAATACAATTATTAAAAAAGAAAAAAAGTTTATTAAAAAGGAAAACATTTTGTGCTTGGGAATTCTGAAGGGGAAGGGGAAGAGAGGAAGAAGAGGAGACACTGACAGCACATGACTGCCCAATACGAGAACTGCCACCTGAGGACTAATGCTACTTCAGGATCTTTGGGAACTTATTGATGGGGTTTTCCCATCAATGACAAGGGGTGATCTAACAACACTGAAGGCAAAGCAAGTTATGAGATGGAGACAGCATGGTCTAATAAGTATCAAACTTTAACTCAGGTTTAAAAGCCATGTGTGACAAAGCCTGTAGTCCAGTGCTCAGACCAGTATACCACACGTCTTTCTACAAAGCAATTCTTCTTAGATTTAGACTACTACGCTGAGTGCAGAATTGATGCTATAAATAGTGCTGATACCTCCTTGCTCTAAACTCCATTGCCTCCCCATTTTTGCAGCCCAATGTCCTTTTAAAAAAAAAAAAGGGAGAGAAATAGTGATTGGGTGAATGAGTTTGTAATGCAGGTAAGGATGTTACAAGCCAAATGCATGCCTGGGTAAAGAAAAAGAAAGACAGAGATAGAGAAGCCAGAGGCCCATTCACACTACATATTTATAGCACTATGATTTTCCTTGAAGTGCTATGGTAGCATCTGATGGAATCCTGTGGTTTGGAATCAGGTGAAGCAGTAGAATTCTCTGAATGAGAATTCTAAATACTCCTCCCTAAACTGCAGATCCCAGGATTCCATAGGACATTGCCATGGCAGGTAAAGTTGAATCATGGTGCTATAAATGTGTGGTAGGAAAGGGCTGCAGCTCAAAAGAAAGGATGGAGGGCTGAAAAAAGAAAGCATTGGGTTGAAGGAGGGAGAACTGTGTTTTTAGCCTGGGCAAACCCAGGTACTTTTACCAGTTAGTACTAAACTTCCCTACTTTAACCCTTGCATCTGTTTCAAGAGCTTTGAATTTACATGCACATGCACGCGCGTACACACACACACTTGCACTCCCTTGTTACAAAATCCCACCCACATGTGTGTACTGTATCTGTAGAACTGTAGAGTTGTACATATACGATTAGAAGTAAGCCTGAGAAACAGTGGGAGTTCCCAACCACTACTTACAAAGACTACTGCCGATGTTAGCAACCTCATTTGACCCAGATTTTTGGCAAATACTAGTTATGCCTACACATTAATTCTGCCTGAAATAACTGTGGTATTCATTGCAGACTTTAAGTCTACCAGAGGAATCAGATGAGGGTTTCTTTCTAACTCAACTATGTGAGGTAAAAATGCATCCGACACAGTGAAATCTTTTGTGTCAGCCACCTCCAGAATCTTTGTAATTGAAATGTTTTCCTACCACAATTGCCAGCTAAACTTTTTCTCAGAGAGAAAGAGAACATAACAGCAAACTGTTCTCACAGTGTCCAACTAGTCTCCAAGCCTATCTGGGGTTTTGTGGCTTACCATGACCTCGGTTACAAATGAAATATATTGAGCTTAGTCTTCAGACACCACAACACTAGCCTATGGGCAGGAACACATGTGCATTTGAGTGCAATTGGGGGAAACCACCGGAGAGATCCTGAATGTCATTCCTGCCATAGTATATCTCCTGAAGTATATTACTTAAAAATAATGACCTGATCCTAGGATTTATGGCACTAGGGATGGAGGGGAAATTAAATCTGTTCACACTAGCCTACTTATTTTTCACTTCCTAAACATTTTTAGACATTATTGTGTTAGTGCTCACATCTATGAATTTTGCAATGGAGTTCTTCAATTTAAAAAAAATGAACAAAACCGGGTATATTTGTCAACCTAATGTCGAAGTGTGTTGGATCTGGGGAATTCCATGTAAAATTGTGTACAAAATTCAAGTACTGGGGAGGGGATACAATGTGGAGGAATTTTCATGTTGACTTTTTTTTAAAAAATGGAATGGAAAAAAAATGTCCCATAAATTGAAAAAAAAATGAGAAAAATAAATTTCCTTGAAATTACAAGCCACTCAACCAGTTTCAGCCAATCAGCTATCTTGCTTTGAGTCATTTCAGTTAACCAACTGAAGTGATGGTTACATCAGCAGAATTCAATAATTCTAAGAAGGGTGAACAAAAAAATATTTTTAAATAGGTTGTGTGTGTGTGTGTGTGTGTGTGTGTGTTTATTTAATTACATTTTAATGCTACCTTTCTCCCAGAAAGGTAGAATAAAAACATTTTAAAACACTTTACAATAAAAGTTATAAAAATAACTAAAAACATCAAATAAAACAATATAAAACCACATACATTAAAAACTACAATACACACCCCATATAACAAACACCCCCTATAAAAGCCATCCCATGATTATATATTAAAGGCCTGCCTGAATAAAACCATTTTTGCGTGCTGACAAAAGGACAGCATGGAGGGGGCCAGATTGGGCTCCCATGGAAGGGAGTTCCAGAGAGTGGGAGCAGCCACCAAGAAGGCTCTCTCCTGTGTCCTCAGCAGGCGAGGCTGCAATGGTGGTGGGACCGAGTGAAAGCTTTCCCTTGAAGATCTTAGGGGTCTGGCAGGTTCGTATGGGGAAATACAGTCTCTCAAATAGTCTGGACCTAAACTGCAGGAATTACAGTCATTATCTGGTCTTTTGTGATACCAAAATTTGGTTTGTTTTCCCACTGTGAAGTCCCTCAGATATTTAGCCTCCAGAGATTTTCTATCCCCATCTGTCCTCTTCTGAGTTCTGTAGATCACAATGTAAGTATTGTATGCTTTCCAGTTTTACCAGTAAAGGGGATGGATTTAGATTAATCACATATAAAATATCAATCTATATATAAAAAATCTGTTTTGAAAATAATATGTGATATAATATATAATGTATCAATAACAATATTTCAACAAAGATTCCTGGAAATTGTTAAGGACTAATAAATTTATTATAAATAAATCAGTCTGTGGAGTCTAAACTGAATCATTGTCTCTACCAAATAATTGTTAAATACATGAGTTAGGACAGGTCTGCATGAGCCAGAATACTCCAGGAGAAGCCTGATGGGTGCTCTCATAACAAATACTTTATATGTGAGTCATCTATATCCACCCTCTTTGTAGGTAAAAATGGAAAGGATGCAAAATTTACACTGTGACAAACAGAGCTCAGAAGAGGAGACAAGGGAATAGAAAATCTCTGGAGGCTAGATATCTGGCAGCCCAGCCTCTGAGGGTCTTGAGAGTGAAAAAACAAACACGTTTTGGTATCTCAAAAAAACAGATAATGGCTGTAATTCCTATAGTTAAATCTCAGCATATTCATATCTTTTCATTTCTTTTCTCAGCATCAGTGTTTATTACTGTGATTCAGATATGGCAAAGCCATACACCTCAACTTTTCATAGATAATAAAAGGAACACCTGTGTGCATTGGTAAGGCATATGGCTGAGCAGCACAAGGATGTGATTGAAAGGATTAAGTCAAATGCAAAACTTATTAATTAGGAAGAACACATAGAACTGTAGGGTTTTAAGCAGAGGAACATCTGGAGTTCTGTACTAAATTTCAGTAAAAAGAAAAATCCCTAAATCAAATATAATTGTATGTGTATACAGCATTATTATAAATAGTATTACATTATGGATCAATGTAAAATCAACCATACCTGGCACAGAGTGACAGCTTTCTCTCAGACTCGCAGTCACTGCATGAGCTCCTTGACAACACTTAGCCCATCTGCTCAAAACAAATTTTATATCAGATCCACATGTATCCCAGTTTCCCAATAAGCTTATGTGGTCACCTTCAGGTAATCACAGCCTCTTAGTATAACCTATTACACAAGACAGTTAAAATGAGGGAGAGAGTGAGGAAAAATATTATCCAATACCTTCAGTTCCAGGTCAGCCAGCATCATGTAGTGGTTTGAGTTGTGGACTATGACTCTGGGGAACAGGGATTAAATTTCTACTTAGCCATGGAAATCCACTGAGTGACCTTGGTCATATCACACTCTCTCAGCCTCTGAGGAAGGCAATCGTGCTTTGAACAACTCTTATTAAGGAAATCCTGAGATAGGTTCACCTTAGGATCTCCATACACCAGAGACAACTTGAACTTCCACAACAATACAACTTTCAGCTCCAAGAGGTAAATGGAATTAGTTCAAATACATTTAGTTGGAACAAACATGATTACTATAAAGATTTTGATGTATTCCAATGTTCTTTTTGGTTGTTACATGGGTTACAATCTTGGGCCTCATTCCCACTTACATTTAAACCGGTTTGTGATTTGCCTTCACTCCATGTTGGTGAATCGATTTCAAAAGGTCTGTCGTTCCCACTATGAAAGTGGATCTTTCCATTAGCTCCTTTTAATCACTTCTTTTTTGGCACAATTGTCATCCCCACTGGTTTGTGCCACTTCAAAATGCATGTCAGTCATCTGCACACATCGGTGACATAAGCCCAGCTTGGAAACTATTTTTTTTAATAAAAAGTGATAGAAGATTCGATTCTACTTGCCTCAGTGAGCTGCTGTTGGCCCCATCACCCAGCTTGCTGCCCAAGTAATTGCAAGTAGTTGCAAAATCAATGAATCAAATCTTCTATCAATTTTTAAAAAACATGCACCCATAGGTTACACTACAAGCACAAAGGCAGTGCTGGGCAGGGGGGGAGGGATGGTGGATCTACCAAAAACTGAGGTGGGATGGTAAACACCCCTCTGCCATTAGTCCCTCCTTTCCAGAATGATGCGATTCAGATCCGTCTTTTCCACTTGTTGAACACACTTCGGAATCGATTTTTTCCCCAAAAGATCCGGCAAAGAACTAGTGTCAGGAAAGAGCAGTTTTTTCGTTTGCCTCACTTCATCAAGAATGAAACCAATCACAGTAAGATTGGAACTGGTTTCCAATGGGAGTGACGGTCATATAACCCAAGCAGCAATTTGCTTTAAATCATAGCAAGACCATGACCTTGGAGACATTTACTTCATTTCAAAACTATATATTTTAATTATAAGTTTAAAAATACAGTAAAACTTACACAAACTAAAAAGAAAAAAAGAAAAGAAATATTTTTAAAAATGGAGGGAAAGGGGAAAAGAACAAAGACCAAAAAAGAAAAAGATGACTTCCAATCTTCCTTCTGGCAGTTATACTGTAAATACATACAGTTGCTCATAGTTCTGTCATTACAAATACAGCTATACTCTTCTTCCAATAATATATTCTCATTGATTATCAGCACCCATAACTACCAGTTCTTTTCACTTGTTATTATATCCCATTTTTAAAAAAGAAGGTGTCATCAACAACTCTTCTCTAGTCAAATCATTTATTATATGCATACCATATTATATTTATCAGCATCAATATCCATTCCTCCTTTTTCAGTATTGTTAAATTCTTCCCTCTTAGTAGCTCCCACATCTGTTTTCTAGCTCTAAAATCTCCAGATTTAAATCCATACATCTACCCCATATATTAAAACATCACTACAAACAGTACCCACAAACATCTAAAATCCATTTAGACAGTCTAAGCAATTCTTCTAACAACCAAACATAATAGTTCATTTTATAAAAAGTCTGCTTGAAGTCATAATTGATCCCCACCTTGACCTTAATATCTTCTGCCATATTTTCCTGTTTACCTATCTATGTATAATTTCTTATACACTCTATGACCTCTTATCCATCTATTAATCCATTCTTATATTACATCTAGAATGTTCTATGCCAACTGTACATCATTTTGTAAAAATTCATTTTATAAACATTCCTTTAAAAAGAATAAAATCCTCCAAATGTCTATTTCTTTTATCTCATATTCTTACCATTAACACACCAGTACATTATAGCCGGAATTTATAACCCATTTACCACACATTTTCAATCTTCATTTTACAATAAACTTTTGGTTAAACATTCCCATTTGCAATTGTTCAAGTGGTTTATCATTTACCACGATCAGCACTGTCTAAAATGAAAACATCACTGTGAACAAAACATTTTCTCTATCCCAAAATTTATCCCCACCAAAAACAAAATCCCTCCTCCTCTATAGTAATCTCTCTAGGACTGCATCTGCACTGCAACAATAATCCATGTTGACACCATTTTAATCACCATGGCTCAGTGCTCTGGAATTCTGGGAAATATGGTCTTGTGAGATACTTAGTCTTTTCTGTCAGAGAGCTCTGGGGTCATAACAACATACAATTCTCAGAATTCCAGAGCATTGAGCCATGACATCTAAAATGGTGTTAACCTGGATTATTTCCACAGTGAGGATTCTTTGTCAGCTGCCCTCCATGCCCAAACCCGTTTCTTCTGAGACCACAAAGCATTCACAAAGTTCTTGGCATCATCTCAGTATTTAACTTATTTATCAGCTTTAAACATTAGTTTCATACACCATCTGGTCTTGTTCTTCTATACTCTCATATGTTTCTTTGTTTTTCCAAAACCAAATGAATCAAATCTTTCCCCCTTTTCTTCACTGGTGATTTCAGTTTGACTTTCCAGTCTTTCTTCTTTCTCCACTTTGTGTTCTAGTTCCAAAGTGACCTGCACAATTGTTTTGCAGCTTGTTCAGGCTCTTCAAATTCATTTCTCAAATCTTCCTTCAGTCCTTCTTTTAATTCCATAAACCCATATTTCAAATATCTGATCTTTTCCCACAGCTTCTGAGAAATTTCTGGGGAAAGCTTTATCTGCACAGATTCAGCAATTACAGGGTTAAAAACAAAAAAGCAAGCTCCAGCTCAGTCTGAATAACTCCAACACCACAGCCTGGATGTTCTCAGTGCTATCTTCTTTTAAAGTAAATAATCCTCTTTTCCCACAGAGAAATGTCCTCTTTGCACAAGACGTACTCAATAGTAAAGTAAAAATATCCTTTATCTTTTGAAGTTGCTGTCTCTACAGTCCAATATAAAACTTTCTTATTACACTTTTTTTTCTCTTGCTTTTTTAGCTGAAATCTTGTAAATAGTATTTTTCTTTCTCTGAGCTTGTTTACAAATCTCTAGAGCTTTGTTCTCATGGCCAGTTGCCAGTTGGAATCCATAGCATGGAGATATGACAGTTAAAGCAGTTTAAAACTGCATTAATTCCGCAGCGTAGCAGTCTTCTCTCTCTCTCTCTCTCTCTCTCTCTCTCTCACACACACACACACACACACACACACACACACAAAATTCCCATCACAAAGATACATTTCCTCTCTCACACAAATGATCACACATGCTTTCACACTCACACATGGAAAAACAAACATCCTTGTCTTTTATTAAGATACACACAATCCGGGGGAGGGGGGGCTTTTAGAACTACCCCTTGCTTCCTGCCACTCTGTCCTTGCTTCTCCTTTCTCCTTGTTCAATCATGTTCTGCAACAAGAAACAGATACCCCGCCTTGCCTTGACGTATTTCTAACAGAACATTCCGATAGATACAGGGTATATATTCCCTATATGGACTGCCTATAAAGCTCTTAAGACTGCCTCCCACCCACCTTTTGATTAACTGATGGGTTGCCCTAATCCTAGGAAAAGCATGCCACAGTTTTAATATCTATGGTGGGAAGAGCTCATACTGGAGTTCTGAATCTAGGATTCTGCTAGTGCTAACAGTATATCAGGACCCAATGTTCTCACAATTTTGGTGAGCTCTTTGGAGGGTAGGGTAAAGCACAACATACACTTATTATGGATTAGTAGTAAATAACTCCATTTCAAAGAACTAGGAAGCCCCATTTGCAGTTTGCTCAATAACATGTTCTTGCAGTTCTCATATTAAAATTAGGAGGATTGAGAGAGGTAACCGAGATCATGCATCTCACCCTGGGCCCAGATGTCGTTTTCAGGGACCCTAATGACAAAGAAATGGAAAGCCTGATTAAAACAATGTAAATTGTCTCACATCTAGTTGCACATCAACATGGGTATGTGGTCATATTTGCACCTCTGTTGACCATTATTTTCCTTACTGAGATAATCATTTATTTAATCACCTTGTTCTAAAGAATTCACCCAGAAACCACAGTTTTTGAGCAGAGCTTTGAAAAGTTATCTTTAAAAGACTATAACTCACACATACCCTTCAGCACTCCAAAGATGAAAATTGGGAAATGTGTACTCAAACATCAGAGTATGGTCAAGATAGCAAAAGTTATTAATGAGGAAAAATAGGCAAGCTAGGAGAGGCTGCCTCTGTGGTCCTTCTTGCCTCCAACCTTGGTATATCTAGAGATGATCCCAGGGCTGCGTAACACAGCCAGTACATTGAGCTAGTATTAAATTTCCTAAGACTGAGAGACAGCTAGTCCTAAGGCCAAGCTCCTGTCCTGGTTATAGCACCCACACTATGGAATGCCTCCCCATAGACACCCACCTGATTGCTACCTTGGCCTGATTCTGGTGGGTGGTGCAGCATTTTAAAAAAAAATTATCTGCCTTTTAAAACTGTTCAGCATCAGTGCCAACAGGAAACTGAAAAACTGAATTACAATGAGACTGATAAGTATTTATATCTCTACTTTAACAGTTCACTCTTAATAACCTACCTGGAAACAACTAGGACTGAACATGGAGGCATTCAGCTTATATAAATAAACTACTGTAATACATTCATCATCTATATATGTTTATTTGTGTATGTAACAAAAAAGAGAAAATTATAGCATTATAAATGAAGCATATTTTGAAATAAACCCACAAATGTTTACAAATCCATTAGATTTAAGTTGGAATCAAAACCACTAACAGACCTTTGTCAAAACTGCATAGCTCTTGCAGAATTTCTGGTTTTCTTTAGAGCTGTTCAGATACATGCTAGTGAATATTGTGCTCTGTTCACATTTCAGCTTAAACAAACAACATAATGGGGGCATTTGTCATTTTTCATTTACTTTCTTATTCCATTCTCTCAGATAATAAAGTTGTATTTACATGAAATGAGGCTGGGTGCACTGATATGAATACAACCGACAGATGACTTGGGTGAATATTTCTTCCTTTTCCAACATCACACATTCTAGCCATTTCAAAGTATGTTATAGCATTTCTGAGGCAATGCCCTTATCTTTGAAGTAAGCAAGATGATACTAATACAAAAGCTAATCTGTTTTTCCTCCAAAGACTGTTGTGGCAGGCCCTACAATGGGTAGAAATTTCAACCATGAATACAGCAGCAGATTTGGCTCTCTAGCTGTGTCTAACATGTTCATATCAGAGCTAGCTGACATCTTAACATGAGGATATTTTGTTTTCTTGCTGCTTTTAGTAGCGAGCATGATGATGATGTTTGGCACATACAAACATTGCTGCTGAATCTACATTGAAGTGTACAATAAACAAGTATATCTGTAGGGCATAGGTATTATTACCTGTGCAGTCTGTGTAATGCAGCTGAACTTGGAATACAACTGGAAAATGTTAAAATGCTGTCAACCTGGATTATTTCTGCAGTGCGGATGCAGCTAATGTTTTATTCAGGAAATGCAAATCCAAGGAGAAATAGGGTACCATTTATAGTGAGGAGGGATGTAGCAAAAGCAAGAATATAATGCAAAGTCAAGAATATAATACAAAGTCTGATCAAATTATCTCATAGAATCATAGAGTTGGAAGAGACCACAAAGGCCATCAAGTCTATCCCCTCTGCCATGCAGGAATATACAATCAAAGCACTACATCCAGCCTCTGCTTAAAAACCTTCAAAGAAGGAGACTCCACCACACTCCAAGGCAGCATATTCCACAGTCAAACAGCTCTTACTGTCAGGATGTTCTTCCTAATACTGAGGTGGAATCTCTTTTCCTGTAGGTTGAATCCATTGCTACAGATCCTATTCTCCAGAGCTGCAAAAAACAAAGTTGCTCCATCTTCAGTATGACATCTCTTCAAATATATAAATGGGGCTATCATTTCACATCTTATCTTTCTCTTTTCCAATCTAAATATACTCAGCCCCTTAAATCACTTACCTTTCACCATTTTGGTCACCCTCCTATGGACATGCTCCAGCTTGTCAACATTCTTTTTGAACTGCAAGAGCAGTTTGTCAGTGAAACCAATTGCTTAGAGAGGTGGTGGGGTCTCCTTCTCTGGACATCTTCAAAAAGATTCTGCTTTAGCTGGAGATCCTACCTTGAGCAGGGTGATGGATTTGTTGGCTTATTTGGCCTCTTCAGACTTTATGATTCTGTGAAATGCAGCCAGCATAAAAACATACTATTAATAATTGTAAAACAACAATATATTGAAAATATAACTCTAGTACTGAAACAGATAAAAACAATATAACTAAAGGGCTTTGACAAGCACATAAAATCACTGAATTAATTTAGGAATAAAACCATAGAGTTTAAAACTCAGGTCTTGATGGTAGCCATATTTTAACAGGAATAGCTTTTTTTAAAAAAATCAGTTTTAATGTGGCTACATGATCATGGTCCCAAAGGACTAAATCTATACAAGAAGCAGCTGAGTGCCCTGTGTGAGATAGCCTACACAGTGGTTAAAAGAATGTGTGTTAAGCAGATGGGAATGATGGACAAGAGGCTGTGCTTCCAACATTCCACATACAGAATCCCTCCAGCTGAAACTTCCAGTATTAATGATGACAGCTTATTCCATCAACCTGAAGACAAGGGTAGTGATAAGAGGTATGCTGTCATTGCCACATCCACCAGCATTTGTCCTCTGAGGAAGCTGTCTCTATGACACTACCCAAAAAATTCTGCAGAGCAATGATTTGGCCAGTTGCATACTCATGAGAGGGAAGGACAGGGCCTAGCAACTGGAAAAGCTCCAAGTGATCCCCTTGCTCCAACAAAGTATGAAGCTCTACTGAGGCTTTATGTTTCTCTTGGCCATGACTATCCTCACAAGTTCTATCCCTTTCCAGAAGGTAAACATCCCTAACGCAAATGTGGGCCCACTCCAGCCACCATTTTGTGTTGCCTTTTATACCATTCTGGCCTATTTAGATTGGTCAGCCCCCAAAAAACAGCATTTTGCAGCCCCACCAAAAAAAAACAACAAAAAAACGACTTAGAACCATTTCAGTACATTAAAGAATGACTTTTTGGCTGAAATTTGGTGAAAAGCTAAACCATTCAGGGATCTGTGGGTCTCCCAAGAGTTGCACCAATCCTTCCCCAAATGGCATTGCATACTTCCTAACCTTGTCTTAACGAGATAGATCTTTCGTATTGATATTCCTTTCCCTCTTTAAAAGCTCCTGCTAGGTGTGCTGTCTGCATGGGATCATGAATTCTTGGAGGAGACTTTGCTGTCCCCACACTGCACTTGGGCTCAGAAGTCAGTCTGAGTCTGTGGATTTCAGATTAGAGCTTTCGTGTATGGGGTCCCTGGCCCTCCACTGATATTTGGGCCTGGCATCTCCTCTGCTAACTCCATGGGATCCTGAGACACCACATCCACTGTCTACCACTGGTGTTCCAAGCCATGATAACAGTTATGGTAATCCTGTATGTCAACTTTCTTATTTTATTGAAAACATTCCAAACAGTACATCAAAAGTGACAGCTTCTGAACAAGAGATGTAAGCTATTAGTACAAAGATACTGTAAGTACATTTAAGTACAAATCTACCAATGTCCAGTCATTTAGAGTCAATAACAAGAGATTCAGTTAATAAATGGACTTATGATGTTATTTTTTTCATAGAACATGAAACAAAGTCCACTATTGTTGTTCAACTAGTTGATAAGCTGAAACCATCTTTCTGTGAACTTGTTCTTTCTATCCTCCCCTCATGTCCCACCCTTTGCTGTTGAGATACATACGATTACGTAATAATAATAATAATAATAATAATTATTATTATTATTATTTATGTTTCCCCACCTCTCCCAATGGATCGAAGCGGGGTTACAGACTAAAATAAAAACACAAAGTGTTTACATTAAAATTAAATTACAAACAGCTAAAAACAATAAAATATCTAGCATCAGGAAATAACAATAGCATCAACCAACAAGACAGGGATCATACACAAACAGGGGCATGTCCTTCATATCAGGTGGGGTATGCTTGGCTGAAAAGTTCAGTTTTAACCGCTTTTCTAAATGTCTCTAATAAGGTCGCCGAATGGATCTCCTCAAGGAGACTGTTTCAAAGTCTCGGAGTCATTATTGAAAAAGCTCTTTGCGAAGTAGTGATGTATTTGGAAGTTGCTATTTCCAATAAGTTCTTACCCGATGTTCTGAGAGTGCGGGGCAGATTGTATGAGGAGATGCGGTCCCGTAAGTAACTCAGGCCCAAGCCATGTAGGGCTTTATAGGTAATAACCAACACCTTGTACTGTGCCCGGAAGCAAATAGGGAGCCAGTGAAGATCTTTTAAGATAGGTGTAATATGGTCAAACCTTAATGAACCAGTGGCCAATCTGGCTGCCATATTCTGCACTAACTGAAGCTTCCGAACTTGGTGCAAGGGTAGCCTCATGTAAAGCACATTACAGAAATCTAGACAAGAGGTTACCAGAGCATGTACCACCGTTTCAAGGTCCCTTCAGTCTAGGTAAGGTCGCAGTTGGCGTATCAACCGAAGTTGATAGCAAGCACTTCAGGCCGTCACATCTACCTGAGATGTCAATTGCAGCAACAAGTCCAGAAGTACTCCTAAACTGCAAACTTCGTCCTTCAGGGGAAGTGTGACCCCGTCCAGGACAGGTTGGCAAATTTCCTTCCTTAGACCCAAGGAACCTATCACGAGTACTTCTGTTTTCTCTGGATTCAATCTGAGTTTGTTTTCCCTCATCCAGCCCATTGTCCAGTTTATTCACAATTTCCCCAGTGGTGCTTTCTTACTGTACAGTTATATCATTTTAACTACATCCTATAGAATCCTTGTATTTTGTGTTTGGTGAAATATTAGAACTCTCTGGCTAACAATTTTAAATCTCACTACCCAAACTGCATATCCCAGCATTGGATAGGATGGGATCATGACAGCTGAACAAAAATCAATTTTGCAATTGTGTAGTGAGAAAGAGCCCCCAAATTCCTTTCATGCTGAATTTAAGAGGGAATTTTTAACATCTGGAAGAGACAACAGTGTGTGCCTGGTTAGAGTAGGGAAATTATTTCTGGTGGGCAGCTATTTTAAAACATTGAGATGGAGTGGGAGAGTAGCTAAAGGAAGAGGTGCCAATTAAATCAAGGTATTTTGTGAGAGAACCCCTTACTTGGACTTTACCACATACGTTGAGACCACTAGTCCCTAGTCTGCAATTTGAACCATTAGGGGGTCAAGCGAGGGAAATGTCATAGTTCCCCTGCTGCTTCAGGGTGCCAAATATGTTGAATCAGCCAAAATATCTCCATCTGGAATAGCCTAAGGGAGAGTTAGTAAGTGGGTGTGAGGATAAATCATTTCCATTTCTATGCTGAAGTGTCTAATTACATCTAACATGAGCAAAATGTTAAATTTCACCTGAGGATGTAGCCCTCCCCATTTTTTCCTCTTTTCTCTAACACTTTTTTCCCCACACTGGGTTGGGAAAGCCTTTGCTTCTTCCAAAAAATTATTTTTCTCTAATGTAAACTGTTCAGTTCTTTCAGTTAAAGAATGTCCCTTCAGGCAGATCCATTACTTTAATAAATCAAAAAATAATCAGCGCATATGACTCGGGCAGTTTTGGTACAGTTCTTCAGAGCCACCCACAAAATATAAAACATTTTATTGCTTTAGTGTTTTCCCCCCTTTTTTATTGGTACTAGTAGACTGAAGAATTTCCCCCCCTCCAGTTTCTTTTATTACTACCACAGGCAATGTCTAAATCTGATGTAAGCAAAATTTACTGTAGTTCAAAAGGAGGACATTCACAATAGAGAAGTGAAGGGGAAGCAAGAGAGTGGGGGAAGGAAAGCAAAAGAATACCGAAAAGAATTCTCTTAACCAATAAGTTTCTCCATTCGTGGATCTCATTTTCTATTTATTCATGCATGGTGTTCTGTTGTGCCTTTGTGCTCGGAGTCTGAGTGATGCTCAGATACTTGTATCAGGGTGTTGTTTTGTGATTGAGGTCTTGCTATGCTGTGCTGTGGAAGGGCAAGGAATCCCTTATAAATTATGCAATGCATTTTTATGGAGTAGGAAGCCTGGATAATTAGTCAAGCCATTCCTGAGAATGAGGATGACCATTTTACATAATGGCTATTGCAGCTGCTAGAACTCCAGGGAATCTTTGTTCCATCAATTTATATCCAAGACATAAAGAACAGCAAACCGAAGTCCAAGCAAGGGCCAACTCTATCATTAGGACAGGTGAGGCAGGCCACATCAGGCAAAGCTGATTTTGAGTGCCATGAGAAGGCACCTCATTGGAAGTCACCCCCTTATTTAATTTTTCTTATTCCTCATTTCATGTATTGTTGTTATATTTTTTCCCTCCTGCTAATGAAATGATTTGTTGGATTTTCTGCATCAGGTGCCAAAAGAATTTGGAGCATTCTAACTGACTGAAAAATGGATTGATTTAGAGAATTTATATCCCAAACGTCAGCCAAAAAACTTTCCAAAATGGCTTACAATTTGTTTTAATTTGTCAGTTCCCTGCCTCAGGTTTATAATCTTAAACAAAAAATGACATAAGGAATGGAGGGTGCCTGTGAAAAAGGTGGGAAAGCCAGTGCAGTGTAGTGGTTTGAGCACTGGACTACAGCTCTGGAGACCAGAGTTCAAATACCCACTCAGCCATGGAAACCCACTGGGTGGCCTTGGACAAGTCATATTCTCTCAGCCTCAAAGATGAATCCCTCTGAACAAATCTTGGCAAGAAAGCCCCATGATACATTTGCCTTAAAGCTGCCATAAGTCAGGAATGACTTGAAGGCACATGACAACAGTGGGGAAAGTGATTTAATCCATGTCTCTTCTTCTGTCACTCAGAGACCAGGGCAATGGCAGCTGGGATGAGGAAGATCCTTTCATCAGCTGATGGGCCTTGGCACAAAAGAGATATGTCTGCCTGCTCTTCTCTCATTCACATCCTCTCATTCACGTCCATCTTGGCTAAGAAGAGGTGGAGTTTCATTTACTATTCTGCCTTGTTACCCTAAAGAGTGGGTGATTTTGGGGTTCCTCACCAGAAGTGTCAACATTTCCCTGAAATTTAGGGGAAATTATAGCTCAAAAGGAAACCTGCAAGAGTAGGAGAGGGAGGAGTGAGAAACTGTGCCCAAGCTGAGAAGGTTGGACTGCTTCTGTACTTTGGCAAGCAGTGAGACCCCAGAGGATAAGTTGGATCCCAGAATCCCTCAAAGACCCCCTGAAGGAAGGCTTCCTAGGAGATCTACCCAGAGCTAGAGATAGTACCCTGAGTTCCAAGGAGCTGGCAAGCACAAGCCTACTTACAAAAGGTATTGGTAGTTTATGGTGGGACATCTATGGGCAGTGTTGGTCAATGGGATGTCCTCCCAGAGCATGGGAGAAAGCCAAGGGGGAAGGCACAGAGAAAGGAAGTACTGTGTTTCCCTGAAAATAAGACATACCCATAAAATAAGCCATAGCAGGATTTCTAAGCATTTGAGCAATATAAGCCATACCCCGAAAATAAGATGTAATGATAGGCCCAGTGCGGAACGGAAGGGGGTGGGAATGGTTTTAAAGGAAATGTAGTTGCAAGAAATTCAGGATGGAATTCCAGGTTTGGAGAGTTATGCAATGTTCCAGAAGAAGATGACTTAACTATATTTGAATAAATGTAGATTGTTGTACCATACTTAATAAAAATAAGACATCCCTTGAAAATAAGCCATAGTGTTTCTTCTTGAGGGAAAAAATATAAGACAGTGTCTTATTTTTGGGGAAACACAGTAAATTGGTGTCCTCAGCCCTTCAAGAAGACTGACTGCTGTGGAACAGAGATGAAGCCAGAGGAAATGAAGGTGTGATATGACACCCTCCTCAAAGTCTCAGAAGGTGAAGGGAGATTAACCCTAGTTCTGTTATTAGATAGAAGTTGGTGTTAAGTGCACTATTTGGAACTGTGTGGTATTATTCTGCGGCTGCACCATGGACATTGGACGGAAGTCCACACCCCAACAGGGGGACTCTATGGGCCCCATGACACATGGCCTGGGGCTGAGGGATATTTATATTTCATGTCATGCCCTCAGGCTTGATGTTACCAAATGATGTAACAAAGGTTTTACTGGTTTCCCCAGTGAACTGACAAAAAGGGTCCAGGGGACTTGATGTTTTCACCAGAATGTCAATGCACTGATTATATTTTTGAGACAAGCACTTGAATTGGACAGGAAGGGGAATATAGAAATGTCAGAAGGTGCAGTACCAGGTATGGTCACTGATTGCTTTAACAGTTGCTTTCTTTTGTCTAATTGCAAGAGGAATTGAAACAAGTAGGAAGGGGCAAGGCATTCAGCAAAACCGATCAGTGCTTGTCTTTTGTTCTGTCTTGGTCTCACGCAACTCCTCCACTCAGCTTGACTCCTACACATTCATTTCCACAGGTGATCATGACCTCTCAGAAAATGTGCAATGTTAAATGTTAATTATAAACCCCATATCCAGCGAGAGGGGCGTAGGGTATGCTAACAACCTGTGGCAGCCAAATCTCATAGGACAACTGCGGCCTCGATCCCAGTTTGCAGATGCCATTTGGTTTCACTGACCATGTCACTAACTGTATTTCCACTCTCGCAGATGTATGGTTGGGTGTAATATAAATCCATCTCCTCCTAAGGCATGGGACCCTCAAACCTGTCAACATATGGTTAATGAAGAGTAGCAGTATTATTGAGAATGGAAGGATAATAATTATCATCAAAAGATATAATGTTGAGCAAGTTCCTATATGTAAATGGATATTTCAGAACTGGAAAGAAAACAAGAGTCTGTTTCCAAGCAGACAATGGGCCACTAATTAAACAGACACAAATCCTCCTTGCATATCCTCCCACCCTGAGGCCTTGCCATTGAACAACAGAACAATACACAGATTAACATGTAAATCACTCCTCCCAACCTAGAGTCACACAGTAAAGATATCCCCTGCCCACTTCCATGCCAGCATTCTCTG
Source organism: Sceloporus undulatus (assembly GCF_019175285.1). Taxonomy (NCBI): domain Eukaryota; kingdom Metazoa; phylum Chordata; class Lepidosauria; order Squamata; family Phrynosomatidae; genus Sceloporus; species Sceloporus undulatus. Next base: position 2,711,774 of record NW_024802934.1, read on the forward strand.
AAGATGCCAGCTACAGATGCTGGCAAAAAATCATGAATAAACTCTTCTAGAACATGGCCACATAGCCCGAAAAACTCACAAAAAACTATAGCGTCTGTATTCTTTTTGAAATGGATTTGTTTCAGGGGTATAGTTTCCAGGGATGGGGAAGTGAGAGCATTGCTTCCCCATAAGCATTCTCTCCCTAAGATTTTTGCCTTCAGTACTTACATTTCTAGCATTAGAAATAGTGAGTTATTGAGCATCATTGACTCCTAGAAATCTTATATATTCTGTGTTTGCATTTGCTTGGTAATTTTGCCTGCAATTTCTTTTTGGATGCATAAACTGTATTTTTACCTTCTCAACTCAAGTTTGAAGTTACTGCAATACTAGAAATTTGGGGGACTGAAGAAAAAATCATTTGGGGAACAGCATTATTAACTGGGAGAGGCAATACTCTCATTTTACCCCATCTGTAGCTATAACTCTGATTTGATAGTGGAATCTTAACTGAAAGGAGGCAGGATGAGGAGTAATGTACAAATCTTGCTGGAAAAAATCATAATAAAACATTGGTTTCCCTACCCCCATACATACACATTTTCTAACAGAGGCATGCAGTATAACAAGTTCCTTTTATGAAGAAGCTCCTTGAAAGCAGTTTACTGTGAAACATATACTATCATTTCAGTTCATTTTCATATCCCAAGGTATTGCAATTAACACTCTTTTCTTCTGAAACACCACTGCTACCTTTCAGGCATCTCTCACATCTAAGTGCAATCTTGGCTGATGTTACTTCTGAAGAAGGTGTTTCTGACACACTGTTTTCCTGATTAACTGAATTCTTAACATTTGCAACAGACCATGCAAGTTAAAAAATCCAAAATGATACATATATAGCCATAAAAATCAAAACTGCACTGCAACCTATTGATACATAAAAAAGCCATTGGCTAGTCTCTTGACTCTGATATTAGAGTAATACTTGGTAAGCTAGCAATACATATCGCTTTAAACAAAACACACAATACATACCCATACCACCAGCTTTCTGTGGAGTGATTCCAAGAAGAAAAGAAATAGGGGGTATTTTTGGTCCCAATATATTGTACTGGATGGAATAAATCAATAGATTTACTGCATTTTGTTAGTAATTTCCTTTTGTTGCTGCTGCTTATGGGGAAAGTCTGTACATGGAATTTAGGACATTGTTTATGTGATTATGCCACAGGATACCTGCATTGTAGGCTAGTTCTGTTTGGATTCTCAATGAAATACAACTTGGGGAAATTAAAAAGTCCCATCCTTATACACGAGATAAATCAGGGAGGGTAAGATCATACATAGCTCCTAGTTATGGCTATATAACAACTGCTGTATCTTGGATAATGCAGTGTTAGGGTGTTGTCTTTGTTATGGGCTTTTGATAAGCAATTGGTTGGTTACTTTGTTAACGCATGCTGGTCTAATCCAGCTGGTTCATCTCATCTATGAGACAGATCATGTTTAATGTGAAAAATGTTAAGCCATTGACATGTCCCTACCTGGACAAAAAGGACCTTGAAGCAGTTGTATGCATGCTAACTAATCTAGATTTCTGTAATGCGCTCTACTGGGGCTACCTCTGTACAAGTTTGAAAGCTCAATTGGTTCAAAACGCGGCAGCCAGATTGGTCACGGGAACACCTAGGTCGGCCCATATAACACCTTTTTTAAAAACTTCACTGGCTGCCGATTAGCTTCCGGGTGCAGTACAAAGTGTTGGTTATTACGTTTAAGCCCTTCATGGCCTGTGGCTAGTTACTTGAAGGAATGCCTCTCCCTGCACAATCCGCCCCGAACTCTCAGAACATCTGGGAAGATTTATGAATACCATAAGCCCGGTTACATCAACTTCCCATAGTCATTATGGCCACAGCCCCCAAACTATGGAACAGCCTACTGGAAGAGATCCCTCTTATCACTACCTTAGATGCCTTTAAGAACACTTAAAACGGACCTCTTCCGGCGGGTTTATCCATCCGACCTCTTATAGGAGATCTTTAAGATAAAATGCTTCACTTCTGGTTATGATGTATGTTTTCTAGATGTTTTAGCTATTTTATTGAACTAATAATAATGTCAGTGTTTTTATTGATTGTATTTTATATCGTATTTGTGTTATTTTATTGAGTGTAATTCCACTTCGATCCACAGGAACAGGCAGGAAAAACAAATAAAATTATTATTATTATTATTAAAAATATTTCTTGTAGGATATTTTCATGGTGAAAATTGTTTACAGTGAAGTAAGGATATTGTTTAATTCTTAATAATTATACAAAAAGACTGGTAAAAGACGATGTATTTGGAAACGTTTTGTTCTGTTTCCTTGCTGGTGACAGAAATAGGATGACTGTCAGCAATACAGTGGTACCCCGGGATACGAATTACCCAGCTTACGAATTTTCGGGGATACGAAAAATCCCATAGGGATTATTGTTTCGGTTACGAAGGTTTTTTCGGGTTACGAAAAACCCGGCGCTATTTTCAATGGAGCCCGGCACAGCCGCGGCTTTTTTTCCATTAGCGCCTATGGCAATTCAGGTTACGAAGGTTTTTCGGGTTACGAAATTAGCCGCGAACGAATTAATTCGTAACCGAGGTACCACTGTACAAAGGAAAAGAATCCAGCTTAACAAACAAACAAACAACAACATAATAAAAGATAACAGACACTGATAAAAGTGCATTAATACCAATGCCAAAAAAACATTATAACAGTGCATTTTGTTGTGTTTGCAATCAATTCAACTTTATGAAGGAGAAACCTCCAAGAGACCTGGGCTCATTCCCACTTACAAATAATCAGTTTGCGATATGAATCGATGGACATTTCGACAACAGAGCATGGTTCACACTACATTTCTCCCAATCACATCTTCTGTTTGTAAAATAACTCACTTGCCATATTGACGATGAATCGATTCAAATGGACCCTCTCATGTGGTTACTGATCGCTATCATGTCATAGGAAATTGATTTGGATCCAATCTCATCACACTTGTGCTGAATCAATTTATGCAAAAACACAGAAAAAATGAGCATCAAAAAGACACAGTTAAATGGGTCTAGAACAGGGCCTCCTCACCAAACGTTTCAGTGATTGGGCTCAAGTGTGAACAAGGGTCATTTAAACCACTTCAAACTGGTAGCAAACTGGTTTAGGATGTTAATGGCAATGAGGCCCCGGTTATCAACTGCCCGCTCAGGTCTAACAAAACTCAGGGCTATAGCTTCCATTATAATACTTCTATCTTTACTGCTCCTGCTTTGTGGAATCAAGATACAGTCTTGTTAGTCTGTAGAACAGTATGTAAAGAGATTTGTAGCACCTTTGAGACTATCTAAAGAAAGAAGTTGCAGCATGAGCTTTCATAGAATTAAGTCTCCTTCCAACTAACACAGCTATGTCTTTGAACAGTTTAGTCATGTTGGCTCTAGTTCAGACTGATTTGCCCTTAACACCATTTATTTGCTATTTTGCCAATCCATGGTGCCCACAGAACTCTCATCCACACCACATTTCAAATGGTTTTTTTTCCTGACAGCCCTTCACTGTCTAGCATTCACATCTATACATAGCAATCAGAAATTCTGAATCATATTTCTTTAATTTGTTTTGTCATATTTTAAATTGTCTATCAGTTATAATAACATAAAATTATCAGCAATAACCAGTCCAAGTACTCAAATTATAAACATGTACATACAGAGAGGGAAATTGGAAGACAGTTGTAATCTAGAACTCTACATTTGCACAACCAATCATTATTGATAAAACTGACTGTGAGGAGTATGGGACTGTGGCCATGGTTGTCCCAAGGAAAAGTGGAAGTCATCGGGTCATCCAGAGATAATCAAGTCAAGATACTCTGCTATAAGATGCAGGGATATTGAGCAGATTCAACCCTCACAGACATTTCACCGAGACAGCCAGAGACATTATTCAGCAGTGTCCAAGCCAAGGATGGATGCAAACAGAGAAACAATGCTGGGCGAGTTTAAACTGTTTCCTCACAGAAAGCATTTTCATTGTGTCATCAGTGAATCAAACAGAACAGCACCATGTATATTCAGGACACAAGAAGGAAAAGAACCACACTTTAGGCTTCTAACAGTAACCTGTTTGTGGAGACCAGGCAGGAGCTCTCTAATAGTCTTAGTTCCTGGGTGTCTGTACTCACCAGTATGAAATTCATGAATTCCAGAGCCCTAAACACTTTAGATCCACTGAATCACAAACAACTGATAGTCAGTCTGGGGTGGCTAATCTCAAGTCTCCTGTTTTCAAAACATTTCTAAAAATTTACTTACATGAGGGAGCTGTCTGACACTCAGGAGCCATTCAAGACACCTTTTGCACCAAATTGTAAACCTGGATTAAAGTGTGAAGTTCCTACTGGCACCACTTTACACACCAAATCAGGGTTTTGCACACCGATCCAGGGCAAACCCCCGTAGAGCGATGATTCCGAAAGGGGATTTCCCGTTCTTTTCGGAAACCCATTCTTCCCTGCTGCCGCAAAGTGAACTGGCCCCGTCTGAATCGGGTCAAGTTCAGGGAAGGATAGGCAGAGGATGGGCGTGGTGAAACATGCCCCCTCTCACACGGCGCTTTGCAAGCGGTTTTCTCTCTCCTTTTTTGGTAATTTTTATTTTGAACAGATTATGCCAATACTTCTGCTAAAGACTGATACATATTGATAGAATGTGTAGCTTGTGCTACATTCCCTTTTTTTGCTTGCGCCGGCACGGCAGCCAAAAAAGCAATGAAGCAAAGGCTTCTTTGAGGGCAGATCAGGGAGAAACCCCAGGGCAGGAAGGCTTGGGGGGGGCAGATTGGGGGGGAAACCCATAAAAGGAAGCTGATAAACACAATTGACATTGACAGAATATGCAAAACTTGCCACTAGTTTTTTAAAAAGGGAGGGGAAGCACTCATGCCATGATGAATGGCTGCATGACAGAAAGGAAGGCTTCTTTGTGGACAATCAGGTGGGAGAAAACCCATGGAAAGGAAGTCTTCTTTGGGGGCAGATAGTGGGGGGGAGAAACCCCATGGAAAGGAAGCTCTTTGGGGCAGATTGGGGGGGAGAAACCCCATGGAAAGGAAGGTTTCTTTGGGGCAGATTGGGGGGAGAAACCCCATGGAAGGAAGGCTTCATTGGGATCAGATCAGGGGAAGAAAACCCATGGAAAGAAGGTTTCTTTGAGGGGGGAAGAAACCCATGGAAAGAGGGCTTCTTTGTGGGTCAAAATCGTGGGGAGAAACCCCATGGAAAGGAAGGCTCTTGGAGCAGAACAGGGGGAAGAAACCCCATGGAAATGAAGGCTCTTTGGGGCAGATCAGGGGAAACCCCCATGGAAAGAAGGCTTCTTTGGGGGCAGATCCAGCCGGAAACAAAAGTGGTGACTGTACTGCACATTAACAGACTGTTACTGCACTTACGAGAAACCCAGGCAAGGATGCTTGTGGTTTGGGGCAGATCAGGGGAAAAACCCCATGGAAAGGAAGGCTTCTTCAGGGGGAAAATCACTGGAAAGGAAGGCTTCTTTGGGGGCAGATCAGGGGAGAAACCCCAAGGCATGATGTTTGTGGTTTGGGGCAGATCGGAGGAGAATTCCTATGGAAAGGAAGCTTGATTAAACACAATTGACAAATTTGATAGAATATGCGAACCTTGCAGCTGAGCTTTTTTAAAAAGGGGGGAGCACTCATGTCATTGACGAATGGCTCCATGACACGTCCCATTGACATCATTGATTGATAACAAGGAGGCTCCATCTTAATCCACAATTTTGCTGAGTGTGAAGCCTGCGGGACAATTTACACCAATTGGAGTAAAGGTAATGGGAACTTCTTACTGGGAAGATTCAGTATGAGAGTTACGGATCTGCCCAGCCTACTCAGGGCAAATGCCCCAACGGAAATGGGGCCTCACATACAAATGATCCATCTAGCATATACTGGTTTAAACCCTATTTTTTAGTCCAATGAAGCAGATCTATTTAAATAAATTCTATAAGTGATAACTAGTCCCTGGGTGGGAATCATGCAGCCTTCTAGGTATTGTTGGATTGCAGCTCCTAGCATTCTTCACTATTGGCTATGCTGACTAACATTGCTAGGAATTGCAGCCTGGATGCATTTTTAGAGCAATATGATTCCCACTCACAAACCAATCCCACTGATCACTATAGTTGTATCTACACAAGAATTTAGCATTCGTGGGCAATTGTGGCCCTCCAGACTTTTCAGTAGTTTTTTCTGGCTACACGTCTAGAGAGGTAATGGGAATTGGAGCCAAGAGTATTCAAGGGACCAACTGTTCATTCTGGATTTAGCTCATTGTTTACACTGACTGGAAGTCTTTCCCTGGCATTTTACATAGAATCTTTCCCAATTTACAGGGAGGATGCTGGAGAACTTTAAAATGCAAAGTTTTGTGGCGATGAAGAGATTATAAAAGGGGGGCACACTGCCTGGACATTATTAAAGGCCATTGATGCTCTTGCTGCCAATGGCAATTTCAACTTACATGAGAATATATTTCAGTAATGTGCATAACATTGTGTGGCACTAACAAACATAAAAATCTAGTGGAAATGAGTTTCCATGTACCAAAAATTACGTAACTAAAATAGAATTGTAATGAGAATATTAAGCAGATGCCATTCCTGCCACCACTCAGTATTGTTAAAATTTCTGTTCCTAAGCTACAAACCCTTCTGATTTGCATACAGAGTGGTGATTTGTTTGCCAGTACACCCACACTGTGAGAGTTACAGAACTTAGTACAATCTGTTGTCAAAGGTTGAGCAGAAAAATTGGCTCCTGCCCTTCATTTGCAAACAACCTGCCACAGACAAATGCAGCTTTTGGCTGAACTGAAAGTAATTATAAGGAGTTGGAGTACTTTAGTAAATGTTTCAATAATGAGTTTTGAATTCAAGTGCCTTTGAATATATTTCAAAACCCTAAATTTCTAGCATGCTGTGCAACATTTTCTTTGTTAGAATGAATAGGAATTTTGGAGGATAATGGTAGTTTAATAACGATTGAATTAAGGAAACAAAAGTATCACCACCCTAAAACAGTATCCATTAATTGAGATCCATTGCAAAGGTCCACTTAAGTACAAAGCTGTGCAAAATGAGCCGTGAGGTACTTGAGGATAATTGAGGGTGCTTTTAAATCTTGCACATCCCCATAAGTGCATATATTGCCCAAACATTGATAGAGTTTTTCTGGCACATACCAAGTCCCAAGCTATTTAATTGAAATTTACAGGAGAGCTATTGATTTCTCTCCCTTATAAAAGGTCCATAACGAGAGGGGTAGGTGGATGGAAACAGTCCCAGAACTTTGCCATGTGGGACTAGAAAGGGACATTCCACAAAGCAAAGGCATTGGAACAGGACAAAGTATCCAGTTAACCCTTTCTTCTAACAGAAAAGCCTCTATCAGTGAGCATGGAGTAGGATAGTTCCCCTTCGCTTGCCACTTCCATGAGCCCTCCAAATCTACTCCAGAGCACATTGGAAGAAGATCCCTAACCGGCTTGGAGGATGGAAGGGATCAAAGAAGATGGAGAAGGAAAAGTTCCATTCTAATACACTTGCATAACTTTGGATTTCACACAAATATTTCCAACGATGTGCAGTTTTAAAGCAACATTGGGTTCTGTAGTCATGTCTCCTAAAGTCAGGAATTCCTTTGGATTATCCTATACCTGCCATTACCTTTGCCCCAATTCCAAAGAGTGTTCTGAGTGATTTTACATATGTGTAGTTGCAGTACTTTCTGAAAACCATTTGATTATCTTTCTGACTGGAGGTATCTTGAGATCCATCAAATCTCTCTCTTTAAAAAAAAAAGAATTGGCCACATTATGGCTTTCTGCCAAAGGGGAAAAAAATTGTCAGAGAAATGGTATGTTGGATGGCAAGTAAAAGCCTAAACACTGCACATGTACAACTGTAAGACAAAAACCTATAATCGGATGTAACTCTACAGTACTGTCTAAAGCAGTGCTTCCCAAACTTTGGTCCTCCAGATGTTTTGGACTTCAGCTCCCGAATACTAACTCTTGGCCAATGTGGAGCTTCTGGAAGTTGATTCCAAAACACCTGGAGGACCAAAGTTTGGAACAACTGATCAAGAGCATCAGAATCATTGGCAGGACACTAGCAAATGAAATAGTTTAAAACATCTTTTGTTTCAGTACACATCCGGAACTTAGCTATTTTGTCTAATGGTTGTCCAAACTCCTCTAAGAATTGGCAGCTCTTCAAGTGCTGAATTGCCACAAGCTGATGATGCCTTTACAGACTACCCAAAAAGCTGCTTCGGTCTCTTGGAGGTAGCTATTTAAATGATGCATGGGTCCTAAGAGTCTGGAGGTTGCGCCAAAGCCACACTCCATTCCTAACACTGGAGTGCAGCTTTTGGTGCAGCTTCCGGATTCTAGCATCATTAAACAGCATACCTCCAAAGACCCGAAGTAGCTTATTTTGGCAGTCTAGAACAGCCTAATGTACTTTTTTTGAACAGATGGCGACTACTGACATAAAAAATGGAGGCTTGTTGTTGTTTCCTGCTTTCCCCCCCTAATGGGAAACAAACTACGAATAAATGCATACAAAAGCAGCATTATAAAGCGGCTTCTTTTTTGCACCCTCCAAAGGGTGCCAAGATGTGGCAGTGTGGCTGTAGGTGCCCCTTCTTTCTCCTTTAAAGTTCCTTAAGGAAGGGACTGCAAGATGCAAAATTAACACTTATGACCATATGTTGCATCACACTGAAGAAATAATCCATGGCATAACTGCCATGGCTCAATGTTATGGAATACCAGGATTTGTAGTTTGTTGTGCCAAATGAGCTCTCTGACAGAGAAGGCTAAATGTCTCACAAAACTAAAATTCTCAAAACTAAAAACTAAAATCCCAGAACCATAGCACTGAACCATGACACCCTGGGTTATTTCTGCAGTGCAAATGCATCCTTAGAATTGTCACTATTATAATTCTATGGGTTTATCACATGGAGATTTTTAGAGCTTTTGCAGGTCAGTTCCGACGTTACTGCGCTCCAACGATGCGGATTCACATCAGAATGTGTTGTTTCAGACACCATTCCTTTCTATGGCAGCTCCTTGCGAGGTGCTTCCACAGTGATTCCAAAGTGACCCCTCATTTTGGTAAAACTGAAAAAAAAGTGACTCACAGAATCGCTTCCAAGCTCACTTCAGTTGCACTGCAAATTGGTCTGGTGTGGAAACCACTCGATGTCACCCCTCTTGGCCCCTTGCGTCCTGCTCCATCATCCCCTCCTCCTCCTTCATGCCGTCTCGCCCCCTCTGCCATCCTGCAACCCATCCCACATTCCACACATTTGCCTTCTCCTGCATCCCGATCTGGCCCCAGCGACCCCCAGCGGGCTATCGCATCCCCTGCCTCTCCTGCATCCCGATCCTAGCACCAGTGACCCCAGCGAGCTATCCCATGATCCTTGCCTTCTCCTGCATCCCGATCCTGGCCCCCAGCAACCCTCAGGGAGCTATCCCACATCCCTGACTACTCCTGCATCCGATACTGGCCCCAGCGACACCCAAACAAGCTACCATCATCCCCTGCTTCTCCGCATCCCAATCCTGGTCCAGGGACCCCCAGAGACCTATCCCATCATCCTCTTCTTCCCTGTATCCAATCCTGGCCCCAGTGACCCACAGGCACCTTCCCATATCCCTGCTTCTCCTGCATCCCAATCCTGGCCCCAGTGATCCCCTGCCATCCACCATCATCCTTGATTGCTTCTGCATCCCCATTCACCCTCTGCCAACCTGCCATCTATCCCTCATCCCTGATTCCTTCTTCACCCCGATGAAGGATGACAGCTAAGGAGGGAGAAGGGAAGGAGGACAGGATCCAGAGCCCCACGAGCAGGTGCAAGGGTGCCGATTCGAATAGTTGAACCCTCCAGTGTGGTAATACAATGGGCACTCATCCCCTTACTTAGATCCACATCGCATGACTTGCTTGGAACCAAACTGACCCCACTTCCCTATCAATTCAGAAGGGCAGCAGAAAGGCAATCAGTGTGGTAAAACCACGTTTTAACCTTATTCTCATTGCTACACAGGAGTGACTCTGGATCTGATGTGAAAAAACATCATGCTTGCATTGTTAGAACAGGTGTGACTGCGGATCTAAGCTGCAACCCCCCCCCCCCCACGTGCGATAATTCTATATTTCTGTGCTTTGGGGAGGAAAATCCAATCACCTGTCTTTTGAACTGTATTTTTCCCAGAACTAATTTAAACAGGTTCTTCACAAAAGGGCTTAAAATGTCCTACCAGGTCCTTGAGCAGCCCTCAGTAATTCTTTTTGGGAGGAGGTGACCTTTGGATAGAAGGGTCTGTGTGTAAGGAAACTCATCCCCAACTCCCCCATTTTTACCAGTTTTAGGATTAAGTGTCAGGATCTTAGTGTGGTGTAATGGTTTGAATGTTAGACTTTGGTTCTGAGAACCAGTTCAAACCCTACTTGGCCATGGAAACCCAATGGGTAATCTTGGGCAAGTCATACTCTCTCACCTCATACAAATGCAAAGGCAAATCCCCTTTGAACAAATCTTGCCAAGAAAGCCCTGTGATAGGTTTGCCTTAGGTTCAGCATAACTCAGAAACAATTTGAAGGCACAACAACAAGGTCAGGACAACGCAAAGAATTCTGACAATGCTAAGAATTTTTGCTGAAAGTGTAATTCCATCCCCTTGTCTGGATTTACCTTTACGAAGCTGCCTAAAAGCAGGGAATGACTATTAAAGCCCTGAACTGGCTCTTTCCTATACCCTTTTTGTCGACCACTTTTCTGTAGAAAACATGACTTTTGAGCCAAAGCTGTGGTCCAGTCCTTAGGACTGGAGCGGCTTTGGGTAGCTTCTGGCCTCTTAGGAGGCATGCACTTTTATACAGCATACTCAAAGTGATCCAAAGCTGCTTTATTTTGGCCTTCGGTACAGCCTTACTGAGGCATTCACCCTACAAAGATCAGCCTACCATACATTCTGGAAGCTCGCCATATTCACCTTTTAAAGGTAGCTTTCCAAGCCCTGCCTTTCCATATTTCAGTGGTTAACTTTAATAAAATAACTTAAATCAGATCTAGGGGAAATGTGTCCCATGGGCCAACGGAGACCCTCTTTCCTTATACCCTTTTGTCTGACCACTTCTGTAGAAAAATAATTTTGAGCCAAAGCTGTGGTCCAGTCCTTTTTTGCTCAGGCCTCCAATACCTTCCATTTTCCTCCCAGAAATTTTTGCCTCCAAATCCCCCTCAAACAGCATAAAATAGCCCCAAAAATATAATTGTTATACTTATTTCATCTCCAGAGCACCCCTGAAACCCTGGACACCTCACAATGACTGAATTTATACCAAAAATTAAATCAGAAAAACATACTGGGCAGCCACTATATGTACATAGGTTGAAACCCAAGACGTAGCACATTTCCCCACTCTTGATGTAAATACTGTATACCAAACATACACAGATTTAGCAATGCCTTAGCAGTAAGCAAGAAAAAAAACTGTTGCAGCCTTTGAGCACTGCAATGCCTAGAACATCTGATAAGAGCAAATACCTAGAATGTCACACTGGAAAAACTAATGTCTGGGTTTTACTCTGACAAAAATTTTTAAGTAAGGGGGGGGAGGAAGTGAAATGCATTTCAGAGGTGGGGGTGGGTCGGTGTTTTAGAAAAAGAGAAGCATTTAAAATTTACCCAGACACACAATTGCCCCTGGAGATATAAGATGCAAGTGTGAAAGAGGTTGCTATAGCAATGGGAATAGCTCTACCTTACTAGCTGCTCTGAAGATAATCTGCCTGCCCCAAGACCTTACATTCTTGGGCACCACACAAGAACTTTTCACACAGTCTGGATCTTTTCAAAGTTTAATCTGCATTAATATATGGGTCAAACTTGCAATTGAGCATAAAGTGTGAAAAATTCCATACTGCTTGTAGCACTCAACAATCTTTAAAGAGAAATAATCACAATAATATGGTGAAATGGGATCTACCACACACCATCTGGCAGCTGTACAAACAACTAAAAAGAAAGATCCATAAAGCATGCTTGGGAACTTGTTGATTACAATGCACACCCAGTATTAGACATTTTGCTAGTTGGAACATGGATAATTTAATAAAATAGAGAAGGACTATCCCACTCACTTATTTGGCCTTTTCATTTGGAAGTGCCTCCTTTTCAAAACATGCCCTAGCGTCTATGTTAAGCAGGTGTTACATACATTCCAGACACAGGAAGCTTGAGGTCACTGCATTTATATACCAGGAATGCTGATATGAGCCTGTGTTACCAGGATGTATTCTACCTACTCCAAAGAAAAGAGTCTTGGATTTCAAACTACCATTGCTGCTGAAAAAACCTTTCCTTAATTCAAGAAAGGGTTTGTTCTTAGGAATGTGATTTGTACATGTACAGTCATATATGCTTGTTCACTCTCTCTCTCTCTCTCTCTCTCTCACACACACACACACACACACACACGCATGCACGCACGCAAACACACACACACACACACACACACACACACTATAAAGGAAAATACAAGAATATTGAGAACATGTGATCTGTGGCAGCAAAAAGCTCTTTAAAAATAAGCACCCCTTGGATTTTAATGGAATCGGGTTTTTAAAATGTGTGAAACATTACAACATGAAATAATCCCTTTTGTCAGCATTTTTAACTGTTCATTTACCTTCATCAAACCCTACTTTTTTGTGCAGTCCCAGGTTGTTTTTATTTGCCAACAGGCCAGTTTCAATTTATGGCAAAGCCACTCACGGCTTTGGCTTCCGCAGTTACATCTATCCACTATGGCCTTCCCCTTTTCCATTGGCCTTAAACTTTACCTGAGATTATTAGTCTTTTCCCAATAAATCATGTTGTATCATAATATGTCCAAAGTACAATAGCCTCAGTTTAGTCAGTTTGGCTTTCAAAGGGAATTCAGACTTGATTTATGCTCAGACTCACTTATTTCTCTTTTGACAGTCCAATTAAGTTTATTTTCTTTCTGTCAGCTTTCTTCACTGTCCAGCTTTCCCAGCCATACATAGAAATAGAAAGTACAATGGCATGGACAATCCTAACTTTAGTATTCAAGGATATACTTTTACACTTTAGAATCTTGTCTTATTTCTTCATAGCAGCCCTTCCATGTCTTGTCTTCTAATTTCTTGACTACAGTCTCCATCTTTATTTAGGACATTTTTATTTAGGGCTGTCTATTATTAAGATATAGAAATCTTTAACTATTTCTTTGTTCAAAGTACAACACTTTTTTTTTCTCTTTTGATGACTTGTTGATGTTGTGTGCCTTCAAGTTGTTTCTGATTTATGGCAATCCTAAAGTGACCCTAACATAGGATTTCCTTGGCAAGATCTGTTCAGAGGATTGACATTGCTTTCTCCTGTGGCTGAGAGCATGTGACTTGCCCAAGGTAATGCAGTGGGCTTCATGGCTGAGTTAAGAATCAAACCCTCATATCCAGAGTCACAGTCCAAGACTCAATCCATTACACCACTGATCCTTGTAACAGTTTTCATGTAGTGCATTTCAAATGAACCCTTGGAGGCAAGGGTGGGAAACCTCATGTCTTCAGGTCAAATCCAGCCCTCAGACTTTCCAAGATAGGCAGAACCACTTACAGTACATGACACCATCACTTGATGGATTTCCAGCTTTCATCAGGTTTTTGCCTTCCAGTGCTAACAGGTTGAATTATTTCTTCTCAGGGAAGAATCTATTAAGTTTTTACCTAAAGTGCAATGGTATTTTCAGTCTTATGTTTTGGTCCTGTCCATTAGTGACCTGCAACCTCTGGGAACTAGTCCTAAGAATTAATGTCATTGCTAGCCGAGATCTATTTGATGAAGTCCTTTCCAGAAAGGAAATGCCAGGAGTGTGGAGTTTGGGGGGCAGAAGGAAGAGGGTTTCAAGGTAACAGAATGAGTAGGATCCTCAGCTCCAACATGTTCCAAATCAACCAATATAACATTATTTTTCTTTACCCCATGCTGCATTAATATATACTACTGTGCGTTTTCAAATACAATTGAGTGCACTGAAAAAGAAGCCTGAAGCCATTTACTGTCCATATTATCTATTGGATTTCATTATTTGATTCTGTGGTTTCATTATTATTTCACTTTTTGATTCATTGATTTCTTTGTTGTCTTTATTTATATGTTACCTGGGATACTGAACAAAAAATACAATTTCATATTAAACAAACTTTTTAAAAATTAAAAAAAAAAGATTTGATTTTTAAAAAATATACACACCATAATAGTATGAATGACTGAATGAGTAAATGCATATTCCAGTATTCTGGCATTTTTAAGTCTCGCACTAACTTATTTCCCCTCAAGCTGGAGCTACTACTGCTCTCAAATCAAATCATTTTGCTATTTTAGCTTAAAAGGCTTATAGCTTCTTTTTGGAAGTTCACCTTTTTCTCTTAGTAATCCAGTAACTGAAAAATAGGTCTGGATCTATTATGAAATACAAAACCATAATGAATTACTGGATAAATGCAAATGATTTGATTTAAAATTTAGAACAAAAAAAATATCATCACAGTTTTTTCAATAAAGTGTGTGTTTTTTTATCTGAGACTTTGTATTTCTTAACATTACTTGTCTGGACTGTGATAAATGTTTAGGAATAAGAGAATGATTAAATTGCTAATTGCATTTTAGTAGAATTGGTAGAACTACAATTCCTCTTTTTAAAATTGGTTTCATTTTATTTTTATTTCAAGGAGTTTGGCTTCTGTTTAATCCCACAGCTAGCCTGTCAGATCGATATACTTCATCCCTCAATACAACTAATAATGCCTTGCTGAAACAGAATGGTCTCTTGAAGAGATGGATTTCCATCCCATGTAAGCTTTTGTGAAATCTCTCTATTCTCTCATTGGTGTGGTTTCTAACCTCTAGACATTAAAATCTTTTAAGCAGTCTGGACTTCCAGTCTCATGTGAACCCATATTGAAATGCTGAATAACCGGTTAACCTCTATTGAGGGCATTTTTGTTTTACAAATTATACAAGTTCCCATGCATTTCAGTTCACAAAAAAAGTTTAATCTCCTATTTATGAACTTAAAAAAAGAAAATGCTGCTGCACTTTATGCTACTTTGCACATGTTAATGAAGAAGACTTGTTCATAAAGTCTTAGTAACTAAGGCTTTTAGGATGGAACCCTGCTTGGAAAAAAATACCTATGTGACATAATTTGAAAACAGTTAATCGTAATTCTGATGAATCCCAGCTCCTCCCTGCTAAATTTTTATTTCTGAGAGACCTGGAATGCACTGTGGGACATAACTTCAGCTCCATCACTTGGGAATAGCTCTGGATGCTCCATTTATGTATATCAGTGAAAATATTAGATGCTATGGAACAGAAGATGGAAAAAGTTATTTTGTTTGACTCAAGTTCTTGTGATCCTCTAGCCAGTATGGCCAGTGCCCATGCTGGGTAAAGGATTCCAGACTAGGCAATCCAAAAAGGTAATTTTGCCATGATTTGTCATGAAATATTGTTGGTATATGACTTGCTGCAGGAAAAACAGCAAGGACAAGGCTATTCTGGACTATTTGGGCAGGGATTTCCAAAGCCTAGGGGCAAACAACTGAGAAGGCCTTCTTCCCTTTTCCCACCAAATGAGACTGAGAAAGTGGTGGGACAGAGAGGAGAGCACTTTCAGACAATTTTAAAATGCTAAAGGGATCATACAGAGAGATAATAGTCCTTCAAATAACCTGGACCCACACAAATGGTCATTGCTACGTTGCTAGAGAACAAGGAGATGAGTGGGGACTTGTTCAGCTCTAATCATGTAGCTGGATATACTGTGGATCCAAGAGATTTGTTGCAATATATCCAGCTGCTAGAAAAAAGCTAGATACATCCTCACTCATTCTCCCTGGCAACATGGAAATATCAGAAGGATGCATTGCTTAAAAGGTAAATTTTGAGAGACTTTTGGTTGTTAAATGGTGCGGAGAGGCTTCACACTGCTCAACAATGATAACACTGAATTGTGATTAAATGAGTCAGGTCTTTACCTTGGCAAAATCATAAAGAAATAACATAACTCCTTGCTTCAGTTGTTCAAGCCTATGGAATGGATATTCTGGAGGAGTGTGAAAAGTAGCTGTATACATAATGTAACCACCTCAGAAGCAGTATCTGAGTGATAAATGTGAGACCAAGATCCATAGGGCAAAATGTAGCCTCCTTTATGCTGTTTTCCACTGGATAAGTAGCATTTGCTTGCTACAACTGACACTATGCTGACATTCCAACACTTGCATTTGGTGTAATCAAGGAAAAGGCAATCATCATTAATCCTGACAAATGTAAAGCATAACAACAAGATTAATATAAGTAACCTCTTGGTTTGTGTTTTTATACCATCTGTGCTACATGTTGACAATTCTTCATGCATGTTTAGAAGTGAATTCAACATGTTTGTCCTTGGGAATAAATAAATAAATAAATAAACAAGGGTGATATTTCATCTTTGAAATACAACACAGTGTCTCCAAAGACCTATTTCTCCAATGATTCTTTGGTGGGCATGAACCCAGGCTATCCAGAAATACCAGTTAGTACAACTACTAGGCCAGTGATGGTGAACCTTTTAGGGACCAAGTGCCCAAACTCAAAGGCTTTCTGGCACCAGGTCTTAGCCAGTGCAGGAGATGGAACTTCTGGGGAGATGGGACTTCTGGGGGAATGGGACTTCTGCTCTCTGGGATGGCACTTCTGCCTTCTGGGGACAGGACTTCCAGGGGTGGGACTTCCCCAGAGAGAGCTAAAGGCCCTTCTTTCTACATGCCCTCCAAAATGGCTTCATGTGACAGAGAGGACACACATGCCATAGGTTTGCCACCATGGTACTAGACTAATAACTAGGACCAAGCATTGGGAATACAATCTGCCCTTTGTTGGCTTCCAATCTGTTTTTCAACTAGAGTTTGGAAAACTTGCCATGCTGGCTGGGGAATTCTGGGAGCTGTAATCACAAAGTAACTTTTCCATCTTGTGGTTTCTGACTATAATTCAAAGTGACTACAATTCAAAGTGTTTTCCTTTTAAAGCCTTCACACTTGCTTGAGATCTGAATATCTGGGGAGACATTTTCAGAAATCATTCTTTCTCTACAACCATAAAGAGACAGGAACTTATTTCACCAGGCAACCCTAAGGTATGCTTATGTTTTAAGTAGCAAACTCCTTTTTTAAACCGTTGTTATTGTTATTTACCTTCAAGTATTTCCCAGTTAATGGCGACCCTAAGGTGGCCCTATTACAGGGTTTTTGGCGTGGTTTGTTGGGGGGGGGGGGGCTTTGTTTTCCTCTGAGGCTGAGAAAATGTGACTTGACAACAATCAGCCAAGCAGGCAATCGAATCCTGGTCTCCAGAGCTGCAGTCCAACATTTAAACTACTTGTTTATTTCATTATTTAATTTTCTTGCTGTTATTGTTTCTTTTTTAAATGTGCTGCCTTTTGTTGTTGTTTTTATTTGTTGTTTTAATACCACTGGCAATTTTGGTTTGAAGGGCAGTATAAAAATGTTTTCAATAAGTAAATGGATGCACTTGTGCTAGAGTTATGGTATTACTGTAGACAAACCTCCTCTCATATAGCAAGCTAAGTAGCACTGAGCATAAGAAGAAAAAGGACATTTACATATCCAAGACATTTATTGAATCTGCCAGTTGGCTAGCTTGGGATTCCCAGTGTGTTTCAGAGTGGAGTAGCTATTTATTTCATGATGACTTTCATTGAAGATAATTTGTGAAGGGTATTTGCTCATTACTTCTGGACAATCAGGTTTATGATTGAATTTGTGTCACAACTATGGGATCTAATTCCACGGAGGGAGGTGGCCTAATTAACCTCTTCTGTAAATCATTTTCAACAAAGAACCCTGGTGTGATATCAGTCCCTAGAACTCATATTTTCTTTTTTCTTCCTGAACCAAAGTACACACATCCAGTAATTACTATTAACATCTAGTACAACTGTTGTTACTTAAAATGGGATTAAAGGCTTAACATTTGCAGAGAAAAAGAAGTTTGAGCAGCTTGTTTTAAATGGGTAAATTCTCTCTGGAAAAAAAACAAAGCAAAAAACCCCACAACAAAATGAAATGAAACACCATACTCTGGTTAGGATTTTAAAGGGGGACATAAAGCAATTGGGACATTAAATACAATTTAACCCTACTTACAAATAATTAAGCTCCCTTTGTTAGAAAAATCTCTTTCCCGGACATTACACAAATCAGTTTGATCAGCCCAGTGCTACTAAGCTTTTGAAAATAACATTGCTATGATTAAGCAGTACTGAAAATGTTATAAATTAATTATCAGGCAATATTAATCCTAGTTAACAGTTAAGCAATTGTGCACAGCTAAAACTACAAGTCTAGAACCAGAAGTGAACTTTTCCTGTTTAGTCCTATGAACACTGGAAGGCACTTATTGGTTCCTTCCCAAAATATCATGTGTAAACCCCCACTCAAATTATTTCATTATTTTAAACACTTAAACTGGTGTTGCAGAAACCTGACAATTTTAACATAGCTTTCCTTTTGCCTATGAAATTATCTTTTATATGATCTCAAGCTTTTTGTAGTGGCCTTTGTTATTTATAGTTCTGATAAATTTTCCTCTGTGTTGAGGGCTGTGTTGCTTAAAGGGCAAGGGTTGACTGAAAAGAGGAATTTGTTGGAAGCAATTTCTCTTCTGAGTAGTATTGCATGAGCATTAAAAAGCAGAAGCTAGAAAACAATATCATTGCATGGGACAGTTGTTCTAAGGAAGCACGCAGAGCTAGTAAAGACATGGGGAGGGGAGAATCCCATTCCGGTTACGTGGACTAACTGCCTTTCCTTGCGTGATCTGAACAAAAAGAAAAAAGCATGACAGATAATCCCTGAATACCCAGGCTTTAAATATGCAGAAGCCCTACACACGCAGAAGCAAGTTAAGGAACTGCATAAATTATCTAAACTGAAGGTGAAAGAGCATCAGCCAAAAATTCCTATGTCCTCCAAAATACAAATTGTATATTATTATTTAAAAAGAAGAATCTTTTGTATGATCTGAGTTTAAGGAATACATTTTCTCACCTTATTTGGTTAGTAAGTGAAAGTAAAACAAAAATTCACAAAAATTAGGAAGTAGACAAAAATATTAGGAAGACAAGAGCAAATGCAATCCCCAAATAGCTAGTTACTTGTATTTGTAAAGTAACTGAAACAACATAGGTAGAACAGGCATTATAAAAGAGAGGAGTAAGAACTGTGGGGCCGACCAGAGTAAGATTGCTTGCAGAGTAAGATTGGGCAAACTAGAACTATGGAGAAGGCCTTTGCTCAAGAAGCACACAAACACAATTGTGACCTCACTGAACACACTATAAAAATCTGATTTAAATGTTCAATTGTTTTTCAACCTACAAATCTGCTTTTGCTACTTGAGACCATACCCTTCATAGTTCAGCAGTGTAGCTAGGGGGGGGGGGGGGGGATGAAGGCACTACCCCTCCAAATGAGAATTCTTTCCCCTCCAATGAAATTTCCCTTCATTTTCCAACTTTCTTGTATTGTAGTGGCTTAAAACTTCAGTTGAGCATTTAAAAACACATTTTAAGCATCTAATGATCAGGCATATTTACCAAGAGAATGAAAACAGAGCAAACAGAAGAGCTCTAGGTGTGAATTACTTTAATGCTTCATCATCAGCGCTGTTAGAAATGTGTGGACTGAAAGAAAATTTCATGGGAGTGCGAGAATTCCTATGGGGAGCAATGCCCTCATGCCACCTCACTCCCATAGCTACATCCCTGCCATGATTCTGTTTGTTCCTTTGTCCCTGCTAACTGAATTGTCAATATTTTGAATTTTAGTCAAATATTTCATGTGTACCTGCAGATATAAAAATACTTGCTGTTCATAAAAGCATTAGAGGAATAAACTGAATATCAGCACATCAAAGGCAGTTTAAAGTGTCTTGAACAATAACAGACTCCTTTTTCTTTACTTTTTTCCCTTTTGTAATCATTAATAATTATCTAAATTATTTTTCTTGTCCCTCTGATATTTCAGGCTGCATACAAATCAATAGAATACAACAACAACAAAACACATTTAAATGAAAAACTACAGTTCATTATACCAAAAGCAAATACATACGCAATCAAAATAAAACACAGATTTCTTTTTTTAAAAAAAAGAAGAAGGAAGAAAGAAAGAAAGAAAGAAAGAAAGAAAGAAAGAAAGAAAGCAGCTTCCTAATGCCTTTCTCTTTCCTTAATCCTGGGAAACAAAGAAAATTGCATTTTCCTCTTCTGCGTTTATCTTGTAGCCTTGGGGCAATGATGGAAAAGACCCCACTGTATCCTACTGTTGATGAAACATATGGAGTAATGACTATCCTAAGGACAGTTTTCCATATAGATATTAACAAGGGGAGGTGCAATGGAAATACTGAAAATAATAAGTCTGATCAAACACACCTTATCCAGATGCTTGGATATGTGGTGGACATGCTGTTAGTTTTGATTATTTACACAGTATTGTTTAGATTAAAACCCCTCTCACTCCCCTTGGCATTTCTTTGTATTTTAATCAAAGTAAGCATGTTAACATTTCCACTTAACTTGAGAAATATTGTACCAAGCACAGGTTCTATGAGGAGCCAGATTGTGACCCAGCTATTTGGTCACTGTGTCCAACAATATTCTAAACAATGCTTATATCTAGGCACTTTCTGGTTGAATTGTCATATTCCAAAGAGAAAGTAAGATCAAAGAATGACTGACTAATCTGTAATGACTTGTATAGAAACAGTGCTGGGATTATAGAAACCTATAATGTTTTTCATTGAGAAAAAAAGCTCACAGTGCTATGGATTACCTTTTGATGGAAAGGAACATCACCAAAGGCAACCAGTAACAATTATTCATTCTCTCTACTGTGCAGCATTATATGTACAGGTCCAGTCTCCCTTATTCAAAATGCTTGAGACAAGAAGAGTTTTGGTTTTTGAATTCTTTTGGATTTTGGAGTATTTGTGTATATATAATGAAATATCTTGAAGACCTGTGAAATTCATTTATGTTTCCCATACACTTTATACAAACAGCCTGAAGGTAATTTTAATAGCTTTGTACATGTAACGTTTGTATACACTGAACCATCAGAAGGCAAAGATGTCACTATCTCAGTCACCTTACTTTTAGAGTATTTTGGATTTAAGAATTCTGGAGAAGGGATATTCACCCTGTTTCCCAGAATTGTCTCCTCTTTCACCTCCCAGCCAAAATCACAGATGAAGATGTGTTATTACCATTTTACGCACCATTTTTGTTTGACTCCCCTGCTATCCAATTCACAAAATAGGTTAGAAAACTCTGAGTAAGTTATTTCCTCATGCCAAGATCATGGTAGAAATATATTTGTTTAGTTATGTGTTTAACTGCATGTGGACAGTGGGGAAATACCAAAATACATTGGGCAGCCCTCCTACAATGCCTGCTTGTGTAGATGTGCTGGAAGATATTTGACCTACCATGAGCAATCAGAAACACTGTCATTTGAGGCATGCTGCTTGCACTGTGATACGGAGTCACAAGGGAGAAAGGCACACACTATGACATAGAGAATGTGTCTCTGTGTGTCCATGTGTGTGTGTGTGTGTGTGTGTGTGTGTTTTCCAGGCAGAACTCTGTAGTAGAATGAATGAAGATCCCTAATATAAAAATCAATGAGGTGAAAGGGCCTATAATTTCTGTTGCTTGTGTATGTGTTTCACTGACATAGCATTGATGTTAGTTATGTAGATTAGTGTTAGGTCACTTTGAGGGAGCTAAGCAACAGAGTAGTACACAGCCTTACTCAAGCCTTCTGAACTTGACCCATACAACTAGAAAATATCTAACATTCCAGGCACACAATATGAAGGTAAAGATGGAAAAGACATTTGTTGTAGTCACATTTCTCTATGAAAATATACATTTTCCATCTCCTAGAAGCAACAATGGGATAAAGCATATCTTACCTCAAAAATCTATTTCCATATGGCCAGGTAAAGCAGAAATGCTCATATTGTTGCTCCCCCGCCCCCAGCTTTATCTATGGTTGGATCTCAGCAACAGAGGATACCAGAATCTCTTCTTCAATATCCTATCTTTGTCTATAAAAAAATAGGGAGAAAATACTGCTCAACAACAATGACAAAAATAAAAGGCTTTCATATCTTGTTATAACTCTTAAACAAGAGACACTTAAGAAAATTAGGCAAGTGATCAGAATATAGGAAAGGAAAGGAAAGGAAAGAGGGCTCAGAGCTGATCTCTCTCTCTCTCTCTCTCTCTCTCCCCCCCCCCCCCCCTCGCCCCAGTGGATTATAGGTGATGGACCTCCCAAATACACAGAGGAACCCATGGCCCTAAAATTCAGCCAAATTGTGTAGGAGTGCTGATACCTCTTCATTTGGCCTGTATATTCAGCTCCCCAAATTTCTGTAATTCAGAACAGCTAACATCTATGCATGTAACCTTTACAAAGGTAAATGTACTCTTAGATGTATTGCTTCCTTGTGTTAATAAGGAGCCCTGTGTTAGTAAGGAGCCCTGGTGGCGCAGTGGTTAAATGCCTGTACTGCAGCCATTTACTCAAAAACCACAAGGTTGCGAGTTCAAGACCAGCAAAGGGCCCAAGCTCGACTCAGGCTTGCATCCTTCCGAGGTCGCTAAAATGAGTACCCAGACTGTTGGGGGCAAATTAGCTTACTTGCTAATTAGCTTACTTGCTGTTCACCGCTATGATCTTTGGAATAGCGGTATATAAATAAAACAAATTATTATTATTATTATTATTATTATTAATATTCCATTGAAATCTCAACCTGTTAAATAGCACAATGGTGTGGCTACACATGCCACCAGTGAGAGATCAAAATTTGCCATTTCTTATTTCATTGCCTTTATCTAGGTGCCTATAGATTTGCCTTGGAAGTGAAATGTTGCATTGAAATGGGCAGCATCCAGTTCCATCGAATTTCACATATACATACTGGACCAGCAAGGAGATTATTTGTTTCACATCATCCGCTCTGTATTCCAGTGTTCTTCCAGTGTACATGTGCAAACCATAGCACATAAACATGCCAATTTTTTTTCTCGAACTGATCTTCACGTTCCATGTTGAGACTGGTCTTGACTTACCTTTTCTACTGTGTTGTTTTTTAGGTATATATATAGCAAATGGAGAAAAAAGGAAGTCATGATCAAAAGATAAACAGTGTGATGCCACAAGGGACAAATGAGACAAACATTAATTAAATCATCCAACATATTTTAATATAGTTGAAGTATATTTGTGCAACCTGCCTTATAATCTTGTAACAGTTTGCCACACAACTCATTTTCATCCTGTGAGTTTTCTAGTGGCACAGAGCAGGGATTGGTGGGAATTTTGTCTGTTTCATAAATTTTATAAAATTTCTTCATAAAAGTGATGGGAGGAAGCCCTTGAGATGTGAGAAATCAGCATTTAGGGGAAATGGGGACGAGCCTGGTTTGGTGATCTAAGTGTTGGACTAGGACTTCGGAAGGATTCACACGCACATTCAGTCATGGAAACCTTGGGCAAGTGAAGCTCTCTTAGCCTTAGAGAAAAGGCAAAAACAAACCCTCCTCTGTATAAATCTTGCCTAGTTAGAGTCACCTTAAATTGGAGTCAATGTGAAGACAGATTTATATATAGATTTATAGTTAAATCTTAAAAGCTGCTTTGCACTGCAGAATTAGGGTTCCCACCCACACCACTCCTTGTTTTAAGATAGCAAGGAGATAAAATATGGTCCTGGCCACAGGAGGAAACAAAATGTACAGATTCATCCTTGCCTACATGGAGACAACAATAACATCTGGAAAGTGCAGATTTATGTTTTTTATTATTATTTTGAGGGGCAAAAACACTTTCCTCACAGGGAGAATGGAAAAAGTAAGTGTATGTCAAATCTAGGTTTCAGCACAGAGAAAACTTTTTTATAAATGTCACAAGAAAAGCCAAAATACCAGGAGGATTGGCTCAGGAGAACAACCACAGGCATTGACAATGGTATGTTTTGGCATGAGTGTGGGCATGGTTGTATTTAACAGAAATTAAACACAGAAACAGTGACTCCCTAATATAACTAACCATTATGATAAATCTACTGTTCATTTTGGCATTAGACAAAAGCAGTAAGGACTATAAAAGTCTTTACTGGCACAATACCTTTTAATAGTAACTGCTACTTTATGAAGGCATGTGACACAAGCTTTACAGAAAGAACATTCCTGCCCAAACTGAGGTTCAGTCAAGTGTTCACTGGACATAAATTCTGACTCTAGAAGAGTATTGAAAGGCATATTACTCTCGGGGTACAAAACCATCACAAAGCAGAAAAGTAACTGAGCAAATCAATATAGGAGAAGTTCACTCAGCACCTTTTGGAATGATCACTGCCCTTTAACTACAGATATTAATTAACAAAGATAGATCTATAATTAACAGGCTAGACTGATTTTGTTTTAGATTTAATGGTCTCCATCAATTAACAATGCAAGCAGAATTTTAGGGATTTTAAAAACAACATCAAATTAGAGGTGAGCAATTAATTTGACAATATATTTCCAGATAAGTGTTCAGTATGAGTCATGAGAATTACAGAAACTACCAGAAATACAAGATAAATGGAACCTTTGTAGGTAATGCTGATAACATCTTTAGATTACTGTGTCAGCAAGAGAAAAGAAATCAAGCAATAAGATTGGAGGCCTGCCAAAGGTAATGTAGTGGTGGATTCTGATAAAATGACTAGAGAAAGATCCACAAAAGCCTAGATTTTATATTTTCAGCCTTCCACTCCCCACTTCCAATTCTTCATCCTTGGAGCTGAGGCTTAGATTTGACCTGAAAACTGTTTACCACTTGGAAAACCCTAATCCAATTAAGTCTGCAGCCACCTCCTACTCCATTTTAAGACTGACTAAATGTAGACTTTGTGATGCCAGAATTCCAGCACTCTTCCCCCCCCCCCCCCTCCATTCCATCCTCTCTCAATGGCTTCACTGTCAGCTATTGAAATCATTAATGGATTAAACAGCCAGATGCTATTGTGTGGTAATAAAGGAAGGAGGAACTTACTGCATTTTACCTTTATGTAGTGGACAGGTTGATGAAGCCATCACAGACAAGGACATGGTTTTTATCAGCCACCCTTGCTGAGGCAAGCAACTTGCACCAGTAGCAGGTGACCATCCAGTTCAAAACACTGTGCTTGCTAATGTTGGCTTGAGCATCTCCCATCTCTAATGCCTCTGTAAAGGACGTAAAATGAGGTGACATCAAGAACGTGCACCTAATTATTTCATCTAATAACCACTGGTTATTGTTACTAGCTCCCTGAGCCTTGGAATTACTCTAGTGAACAAATTGGGTCCAGAGATCATTTATGCATTATGCATAAAAATTAATTTAATAATAATGTATATTAATATTATTATTGAAACATCCTTACGTATGAAGACTTTTATCTGTACAATGTACACTCAAAAGTGCTCTCTATGTGTCTAGTCTAGCTTATTTCCAAGTAACTATGTAGTGAATAGGTTACAAGCAAACTTTCTTATATCTGGCTGGGTGATTGATGATTTAGTACACTTCTAATTAATTTTCCCTGAGGAGGCTGGACTACAGAGGAGTCTCTGTGCTCCAATTCTGCCAGATCATTTAGGAGGGGATCAGTCCCTCTAGTCTAGTGGGGCTCGAGCCACCCTTCCCTCCATTCCATGATGCATGTTCCATGTTTGGGGCTATGTATGCTTCAGGCAGGAAAGAGAACAGAAAGCCAATATTTGTTTCTGTAACTGTCAAACAGTAGGACATATTGGGATTGGTCAATCTGATATTGCTACCAGGAGCCTGGTTTTCTGCTTATGTCTGGTCAACAGAGCAGTTTCATTCATTTATAGTCTATACACCTGGGTTCAGGAGATAGGTACAAATCTCAGAAGGCTTCCATTAGGGATACCCCCAAATTTTAGATTCTAGTGGAATCCTAATGGGACACTAAGGAGGCTGTAATGCTTTGCTTCCTACCATGGGCAGTGGGAAAGCTTTGACCACCCTACCAAGTAGGGAGACATGCAATCAGCTGAATATATATCCTCAGAGCATTATTATTATTGTTGTTGTTGTTGTTGTTAATTTATTTCCTCCTCTCCTCAAGGCTCGATATAGCTAGTCTGCCCCTTTACATACAGCACCATTACCACCTCTTGCCCTGAGGAGAGGATATGAGAAAAGACAAGGCAAAATTGGGGGAATATTACCTTTTATATGGTGATTGACACTGATATATCTGAACGTCCATTA
Organism: Sceloporus undulatus; assembly: GCF_019175285.1. Lineage (NCBI taxonomy): Eukaryota > Metazoa > Chordata > Lepidosauria > Squamata > Phrynosomatidae > Sceloporus > Sceloporus undulatus. The sequence goes on from NW_024802934.1 coordinate 2,738,346, forward strand.
GTCAGAGTTGAAGCTGGGAGGTAGGGAATCAAGGAGCTGGCTGTCACATTGTATTTGTAAGAGACTGAATAATTCATTATTAAAAGGTGACTATTACCTTAGAGCTTGCCCCAGCTGAACTTTCCCTCTTTCCCCTGGGGTCATCTCTATCATCATTTAATCTGTGGGGAGAGTCCTAAAACTTTTTCAAAAGTGTTTAATTTTTTTTTTATTGTATTCATGACTGACAGTGGTAATATTGCTTATAAGCTGCCTTATCCAGAGAGGTGTGCTATCACTAAGAGTATTTATTTATATCCCACTTTTCTCATATGTGAGACCCAAAGTATTTAATAATTTAAGTATTAAGCAAACCATTAAACAGCTAAATTATTGTCTCCTGATGCAAGTGCCAAAGAAAGAAATTGGATTCAGACTCCATATCTAGCCCTATGTTTTCAATAGAATTAAACCAATATAAATCCAAAATCATCTTAAGGAGGTTAAGGATTGGGATATAATGAATGAATGAATGAATGAATGAATGAATAAAATCTATTTAAAGTACAGAAAAATACAGACAAGCAGACAACAAAAATCCCCATTTAATTTTATTCCATCTATTCTGTTCAGCAGCCTGGAACTATCCCTTTCACAAAAGAATGAAATTGAAGCTGTCACTAGTCACTATTAATTGTGGAGATCCGTACTAGCATTCATTCTCACCTTAGAAATAGTGCTGTCTTTTTATTCCCCTGCCTATATAGACTCACTTATTAGAAACAGCAGAAGGCGACAGAAAATTCCATTGTCCCCAGTATGCTTTATACAATGTTAAGCACACTGAAAATTAATGCCTGTATAATAAGCACACACACAAGAGTTTTTACACAAGCAATATTGGAAAAGACAGAATCCCAGGTCCACAGTTAGTATCTTAAAATTCCTAGAGTCGTTTCGGATATTCATATTTGCTGACTATACTAAGGAACCAATACAGAATCTCTTTAATAATATGAGGTATGAAATGATCTGAGAAATAACACCCTTGCACCTTTTCATATATTATACAAATTAACATTAAGCCGTTGTAAAGAACATCATGGCTGCTTAACTATTTATTTATCCATAAAATATAATTTTTGCTTTTGCTCAGAAGTCCTTAGAAAGAAATACCTTTTATTGTACCCCAAGGTTGGTTTAGCCAATGTAGATTTGGGTGATGCTGATTCAATGGCTGAGTAGGGATTTGACTCTATTTCTAGAATCAAATAGAATTCTGTTCTACTTCATTTGAATCTATGCTTATTATACAAGCATTTGGTTTCCTTGCCTTAACCGCAAGACCACAGAGCATGGAAACATGCATCTGCTGTTGTTGTTGTTGTTGTTGTTTTTAAAGCTAATGGTGGCTGGGGAATTCTGGGGGTTGTAATCTAAGGGCTACATCCAACATTCCACTGGGGGAATCTTCAGAACTTTCTTCCCATCCTCTCTTCGATCCCATTCATGTTACACAATTATAACACTATATTCCACTTTAACTGTCATGGTTTTATCCTATGGAATCCTGGGATTTGTAGCTTAGGGAGGAGTATGTATAACTCTCAGCTCCAGAACTCTAGTGTTTTACCTAACTACAAAACCAAGGATCCCATAGGAGGCTGGTATAGCAGTTAAAGCAGAATCAGAATGCTATCATTGTACAATGTGAATGGGCTCCATCTTGCCTGTTTCGGTGTAAGAGGGAAAGTGTTTAAGCAAGCAGAAATTTCAGATACTACTTCTCACCAAAAAGAGAAGCAGAGAAGTGACAGAAAGGAAGGCAGCAAGAGAAGGCATATAATTTCATCTCTCCATTGCAGGCATAATGTCTCTTCCTTTACAATCAGAGGCCCCTTGACATTACACAATATAGCGGTATGAATTCACTTGATTCCACAGCTGCATTCTGTGGAATCTTGGGGTTTATAGTTTGGTAAGGCACAACTCATTGGAAAAAACAATAAAACTAGAAAAGGTGAAGGGAAGTAGAAAGAGAGGAAGACCACGTGCTAGATGGGTGGACTCTATTAAGGAGGTCACAGTTATGAGTTTACAGGAACTAAGCAGAGCAGTGGAGGACATGGATTCTTGGGGCACATTCCTATTGCTGTTTGTTCCAAAGCAGGATTCGGGGCAAACGACTCTCATCCCCATTTGAAACCACTTCTGATCCTCATTTGATCCATCCCAGGAGGAAAGAAGCGGGGCAAAGACAAATAACTTGGGGTTACTTGAGAGTGACCTTTTTGTGGTTCTTTTAATAATAATAAATAATTATGGCCCGTTACAAATGGGCACAAAGTATGTCCCCAGGACATATTAGGGTTAGGAAGGGGCATCACTTCATGACGCCCCTAACCCTAATACGGACTGGGTCCATACAAAATGGCAGTGCCCATTCCACACGGGGGCCACCATTGCTACATCACGACCATGCTGCCTCCAAACGAGGTGGCGCAGAAGTGACGTACTCGCGCCACATGAGAGTGCCTGGGGCGCTCTTTCGGTGGCACAGAAAGGAGCTCAGTTTCGAAACTCCTTCCAGGCTTTGCATCGCTGGCGCAGCCTCTACACGGCTGCACCAGAGACGCAAATGACAAAGGGGCCGAGCGGCCCCTTTCTCTTGGTCCCCACCGCCATCGGGTGTCCTTGGGGCATGAAACCCCAAGGACACCCCTTTCCAGGCCGCGGGGAAGCGGCCTTTTGCCGCTTCCCCACAGCCTGGAAAGCGGTGGATGGGGGCCTCAGAGGCTGCCACTCTAGCAGCTGAGGCCCCGATACAGCGGGAAAAGGGCCAGTTACAGGCCGCCCCAAACGGGCGGTCTGTAACTCACCAATAAAAACTTTATTTCTATACTGCTTTTCCATCTGATCAAAGCAGTTTACATAGTGATCATGAATAAACATACAATTCAATAAAATTTTAAAATTTACATACATACAACAAGATAAAATCATCAATCTCAGAATCTGTCAATCAAATCCTAAAGTGTACTTCCATCGGGGATTAACGTTCTACAAAGAGTCAGGTGGGTATGCCAACTGAAATAAATGAGTCTTCAAGGCCTTCTTAAAGGCATCCAAGGTGGAACAGACCCGAATTTCATCTGGAAGTTTATTCCAGTGGGTTGGAGCTGTCGATCCTTAAGCGAGTCAAATAAGTGGGAACGGCACTTGGAATCACACCATTCAGGAGGGAAGGGATAAATGGCAGAGGGGTGTACACTATCCCTCCTCAGTTTATGACAGATCCACCATTCCCCCCCTCCCTGGTCAGTGCTGCCTTTGTATTTGTTTGTTTTTTAATTAAACTGAATGTATATGCAATTGATTGCTTTTGCAACTATTTGCAAAGGCATTTAGTTGCTAAAGCAATTAATCGCATATGTGTTCAATCTAATTTTTTAAAAAATTGTCCCCCGTTTCTCCCTTCCCTGGCCTTGCCCTAGCAGTACTCCATTTCAACCTTCCCTGGCCTTGCTCTGTCTTCCACTTCTCCAATCCACCCAAGGCAGGCAGGCAGGCAGCCCCACAAGGAGGGGAAAGTTGTGACGGCAGCGGCATCCATGGCTCCAGCTGCAGCTGCTGCAGCAACAACAACAACAGTTACAGGCTGGGATCCAGGAGGGAAGGGGGGGGGGGCTTTGCTGGATGACAGCTAGGTGAAGGGACATCACCTCACCCCCGAGTGCTCCGCACCTCTCCCTCCCTGAGGATTCCTTTCTCAGGTAAGGAGAAGCAGCAAAAGGGAAAGGAAAGAAGTGAAAGAAGAGGGCAGGAAGGAGGGAGCCCCAGAGACACATGCAGGCCTTCCTGGGCCTTTTTTCCTCTCACTTCTTCCCCCTCCATCCCCAGCTCTGGGGCTTCTCTATCCCTCCTTGCCTCCCTTCCTTTTCCTGCCATCAAATGATTGACATATGAAGTGGCACAAATGGGAACAAGAATTGTGCCAAAAAAAACCACACACTTACTTTGGAGCAAGGAAAATCATGTTTGTAGTGGGAACAAGGGGCCTTTTGGGATCAATTTCTGACACGCAGCCAAGCCGAATCAGAAATCGAGTCATCCTTCCAATGGGAATGCCCCCTTGGAGATGTCTCATCCACCGGGTCACCATGGGTCAAGATTGACTCAAGGACAATTAACAACAAATTGTCCTAGAGCTTTCAGGCTGAGAATTTTAAATACCCATCTCTAAATTGCAAATTCCAGAAACCTATCAGATGTTGTCATGGCACCTAAAGTGGAATCATAACACTATGGAGTTTATCACACTAGCAAGATCCCGCAGGAAAACTGGAGTTAAACAAGATTTAAAGCAAAGAAAACCCAGAAATGCCTAAAGTTTATCACATGACATCGCAGTTAACGTGAAATAATGAGACATTAATCTGAACGCAAAGCAGAGAAAACCGGCAGCTTTTTACTTTCTGAACAACCTGAAAGTAAAAAAGCTGCCAGTTTTCTCATCTTTGTGTTCAGTTTAACTTCACATTATTTCACTTCAGCAGTCCCCTAGTATAATAAACTCCCCGAATTTGCAAGTTTTGTTGAAATTCGAATCTTGTTCAACTCCCATTTTCCTGACATTTTTCCGTAGGATCTCACTAGTGTGAAAAACTCCTAAGATTTGTCCCAAGTTTGGCTCTTGTCATTGAGGCCCAAAGCCCAGTGCAAGTGATGATATTGTTTTTAACATACAAGTTGAGTATTCCACTTATAACAGCTTTCTGTTCACTTTTCAACTGTAGCAGGCATACACTGCATGCTACAAAAGAGGCTAGGCCACAAATTCCTTCTCCAGATTCCCTGGAAAATACTCGCTATCTATGACAAAGGGAACATTTTTGGGGGGGTGGGTTTTTCAGGCTATGAGGCCTGTAACAGCAGAGAAAGATGCCAGTCACAGCTGTTGGTGAAACATCAGGAATAAAGTTTTCTAGAATATGGCCTCATAGCCCAAAAAACCCACAGAAAACTTTACATGCCAGTCATGAAAGCCTTTGACTTCAGATTTTTCTGTTATTTTCTTGAAGTAGTGTGGGATAAACAAATGCTCCTAAAATTTCAGTAGTGTGTTGTCCTTTACCTTACTTAACCTTATGAAGGAACCAAAGGTTTTCTGCTTGTCTGTTGTTGCTATTTTGCCTTTGTTGCTTTTGTTGCTGTTGTTTAATTTTGTACCATGTAGCTAGTCTTTCTCCATAGCTTCCCACCTTCAGTACTTCCTGGAATGCCTTAGGATCAAAGTGACATGAGGTAATGTTGCATTTGTTCCAAGGAATTCAAGAAAGTATGCTGATGGGAAGGTGTGAAGACAGACTTGTGACACTGCCGGTTGGTACTGCTTCCCAAAAGACCCTGGAGCAATGAATGGCAATGTATCATGGAACTGGTTCAAAGTGCAGAAAGCAAGAAATTGTCAAAAATGGTTCATGCTAATATAAGTGATTATAAAAAAAAAAATTCCTTGGACAACTTATAAATATACATAAAGAAAGCAGCTACCCACTCCCAAATATTTCAGGGGGGAAATCTCTACCTCTCATTTAATAACAAGAGGGTTTTGTTGAGCCCTCAAACTCTCAATGAATGGATTACTCCCCCCACCCGCACTGTCGCCGCCTTGCCAGCCCTTTGTAGTTAAAAGTAATTCAATTCAGAACACACATGGATAGACAAGCAACTCTGGTACTCGATCATAATAGTATAGTGGGTCCTTGCTATCTGGTGGGGTTTGGTTCCAGGCCCCCCCCCCCAACATACCAAAATCCATGAATGCTCAAATCCCATTATAAACAGGGGAGTTGTAAAATGTTGTCCCTTCTTTAAAATGCCAAGTTGCTTTTTTTATTTTATTCTCTCTCTGTCTCTGTGTGTGAGTGAGTTTGAATGTTGTCAAGCCATGGGTGACTGAAACTGTGGATGCAGAATCCATGGATATGGAGGATTGGGTGTAATACCACTAATTTGAATATTTAGCACTAGATATTAGACTTGATTTCACAATCATTGGACAAAGAGTGAACATTCATGTAAAATTTGCATTCAGTCATGAGTGATAGGAGAAAGGGGTAAAATCTAATTTCTAGTCTCACCCAGAGTAGAGTCCCCCTTCCATTTAACTTGATTATGAAAAAAACAATGTTATTTTTAGAAAAAAGTGTCTGAATAGTAAATATCTAGGGTGGAGGACTTTCATGTAAAAAGCTGAGAAAGAAATTATTCAGTAGCATATTGTTTCAAAAATATTTTGCAAATGCATAAACCATTAGGCTTCCAGTACAATTCCCAGCTGTTAATCTTGGCTGAAACAGTTTGTTTTTTAAAAACAGTATACTAAAAAAGTGCTAACTGTTTCTTTTTTTCTTTTTTTTTTCTTTTGCTTTTCATACAGACAAAAACCATACGTATATACATATAACTATCACATAACACAATTCGACATAACATTACTTCTCTACACAAGACTAAAAAACAAGTAACACACAAAATACTTCCTCTTACTCAGCTCTTCTGCTTCTCATATAATATTTCTTTTGTTTTATCTTAATTCAATTTCTTTATTTATAAGTTTCCCTCATCACAAGGTACGAACACTCTCCCTTATAAAAGGAGTAAAAAGAAAGAATAAAAACTAATTTCTGTATTATGGGAGAGAATTTTACTTTAGTTATGTAACTATCCAAGTAAACATTTATTTTGTTTTCTATCTCTCGATTCTGTCTCTTTGCATATTCACGTCGCATCTTTATAACGGGTTGATTTATCCCCTGCGAGGTTCTAGTTTTTCCAAAGCAATATATTTTAAACTTTCCTACCATTGGTGAGTGGGTATATATGAGTATATTACAAAATTATCCCACTTTTTGCATTGATAGAAGACTGCAAAGACAAATCTAAGAGGAAGAAGGTAAGGAGAACACACATTTACATTGCATCAAATCAGTACATTATTATTCCATTTTCTGTTCATAAATGAGTAAAATGATTGCCAGTCTTCTTTTATAGATTGTTCTTCTTTCCACAAGTCCCATATGGTAGTATGTCCCTATCGACTTCAAGCATTTCCAGCATTTAGGGTTACTGTTTTTGTATATTAGCGCAATTCTTTGTGGGGAGAGATGCCATCTAAAAGTCATTTTAAAAACATTTTCCTTTAGATCTTGGCTAACTGTGTGTTTTAGTCCTTTGTTCCAAATATGTTCCCAATTTTTATATGGGATGGCACGTCCTACGTTTTGGGCCCATTTTACCATACAATGTTTTATGATCTCTTCGTATCCCAACAAAGGATCATTTTATAAAACCTAGTTACAGCCTTTTTCTTTCCCTTTCCCATTTGGTCCTCCCATACAGTTATTTCTTTTTGTAGTCCCGGTTCTACCATATCCAACTTCCATCTTTCTTTTAATTGTCTAAATAGATACCAGTGGCAGGTAATATCAGCCAGTTGAAGTTCTTCTTGGGTCTTAAACTCCACCTTCCCCTGGACGTCTTTAATTAAATCAGAGTATCTGAGCCATTTTTTCCTCTGAATACCCTCTCTACCAAAGAAGGCCTCGTGTGGGGAACAACTTAGTGCAATCTTATTACTCAACCTAGGTTTCAGTTTCTTCCAAACTTTTAACATAGCTCTTGTTAAAATGTGATGCGTACATTCCTTATGTATTCTATCTTTGTTATAAAATAAATAAGCATGTAGTCCAAATCTTAAGCTTTCTCCTTCTAGGTTCAGCAGCTGGTCGTCTTCCAGCAGTATCCAATCTGTTAACCACCATAGGACTGCCGAAAAGTAATCTATTTTAAGATTTGGTACTCCCAAGCCTCCCCGAGTTCTCTCATCACACATTATCTTTTTACTTATTCTAGCTTTCTTGTTGCTCCATATAAATTTCATTATTATGTTCTGCCAATTATCTAATACTTTAAGTTTATGCAAGATCGGTATTACCTGGAACAGAAAAAGAATCTTAGGTAGAACACACATTTGCACAGTCGAGATCTTCCCCATCCATGACAATTGTAACTTTCCCCATCTATCTAAATCCTGCTCAATCTCCTTCCAAACTTTAACATAATTATTCTGAAAAAGATCCGTATTTTTATTTGTCAGAACAATACCAAGGTATTTCACCTTTTTTTCTATTTTAAATCCAGATTGTTGTTCCAAATGTTTCCCATCTTCTTCACTTAAATTTTTGGTTAACATAATGATCTTATCTCTGTTTATCTTAAGACCCGAAATCTAAAAAAGTGCTAACTGTTTCTGAACCTAAGAAGATCAGGATATTCCCAGGTACCAGATCATGGAAGTCTTGCCATCTTTGCTAAAATCAATGTTTCCATTTTATGAGCTAGTAAAATGGAGGGAATCCAGTGTTTTCTTCTTTAATGAACTTTTAATAAATAATAATAATTGTCCGGGAAAGCAGCCAAAGGGCTGATAAGGCAGCTAGTTCTCAAACAAACAACCCCCTCCCAGCACAGCAAAGTCAGTGTAAGCTACACAGTCCTAGAGAGTTGCAGTAGCTTTACCAAAAGGGATTACCAAAAGAATTGTCAGACGGTCCGAGGTTCAGGGTAACAGATAGGCAGATCGATGAAGCAGTCCAAGGTCAAGGTTTCCGGGTAGTCAAGACAAGAAGCCAAGGAGCCAGAGACAGAGTCTTTCCCCTAAAATATCCACTGGCAAAGAACCACACATGCTCCAGGTGCTTAAGAAGGCAAGGAGCTGGCCTTCAGCTGTGCCTGATTACGAAGACGCTTCTGATAAAGCCTCCGAGATCTTCGAAGGCCCTCTCTTTCTGCTCGACGCTCATTGAAGGTAGGCACACTGCCCAGATCCTCCTCCATGTCCACAGCCTCGGCACCAGGCAAACTTGACTGCTGAACCTCTGGAGGGGCCATAGACTCTGCTCTAGCAGAACTAGGGCCAGCCTCTGGCTCCTCCATTACACGTTCAAGCCCCTGGAGCTCTGGCTCCTCCATTATAGATTCGGATCCCAGAGGCTCTAGCTCATCCTCTGAGTCCTCCAAGCCATCTTCCAGGCTGGGCATGACAATAATAAAAAATTTATTTTTATACCGCCCTTCCGAAGATCAGGGCGGTTCACAAAATGATAAAAAATACAACAAGTACATCAGAATTAAAAACAATTACACACACAGAATAAAACCCCCGTTAGCCAGTCCTCTTTGCCACAGAGGCAAAGGGAGGCCCACTGGACTTTAGTCGGGGAATGCACACTGAAACAGAAAGGTCTTAAGATCCTTTCTGAATTGGGCCAGGGAGGTGGCCGAGCGGAGCTCTATGGGCAGCGTGTTCCAAAGGGCCGGGGCTGCGATGGAAAATGTTTTCCTCACCGTAGAGGTCAACCTAGCCCCTGGCACCCTAAGTAGTTGTTGCCCAGATGTTCTGAGGGTGCGGGGCGGTATGTATGGGGAGAGGTGGTCCTTCAGGTATCCTGGGCCCAAGCCATTAAGGGCTTTATAGGTCATTACCAACACCTTATATTGTGCCCGGAAGCGAATAGGCAGCCAGTGCAGATCTTTGAGCACTGGTGTAATATGGCTGGCCCTGGAAGTTCCAGTGACCAGCCTGGCTGCCATATTCTGTACCATTTGCAGCTTCCGGGTTTGGTATAAGGGTTGCCCCATGTAGAGTGCGTTGCAGAAATCCAATCTCGAGGTTACCAGAGCGTGTACTACCGTTTCAAGGTCCATCTGGGCCAGGTATGGGTGCAGCTGGTGAATAAGCCGAAGCTGATAACAGGTGTTCTTGACCGTCGCATTCACCTGAGCAGTCAGGTGAAGCGACGAGTCAAGAAGCACCCCCAGACTGCGCACAGAGTCCTTCACAGGAAGCATGACCCCGTTTAGGACAGGTGGAACTACCGCCATTCCTGGACCAGGGGAACCTATCACAAGTACCTCCGTTTTCCCTCTGACAAAAGAATATTGACTGAGGAGCTACAATATTATTGACAAAACTAGAGTTGTTTTCTGAATTTAACAGTTTGAACAACAAAAGTAATTGCAGAATGGCTAAAAACTTGATAGAACTTGGTAGAATTGGAGATCAACCTTTGTAATTTAACTCTGAGTGAAGGGGGACTTACTTGATGTAAAAATGATATTGCTGGAATTTCAGATTCCAGACTATGACACCACTATTAATGTTTCATTTCCATGCTACCAGTATGGCCATTATCCTACAGGGGAAACATATTTCTAAATTTCCTTTTGAGGCCAAGTCTCCCCAAGGCAGTCCACAGAATAATACATTAAAAACAATTAAATATAAAAAATGGACCCAAATTACATAAAATATTTTCAATAGCTAGTAGTGTAAAAATCACAGCACAAAAATGAATAACATGTAAAATGAATACAAAATAGTTTATAAATGTAATGAGGCATAGCAATTAATAGTTCTTTACAGAAGAATCACCAAGGTTTAAAGATAATTTTACACATTAGCCAAGTAAGGGGAATGTAAGAAAAAAATGTGCCTTACTGCCTGTGCAAACAACATGCTCACTTAGGAGGTATAAGGCAGTCAACATGGCACAAGCATCTCTGGTTACCAAGCAAGACTTCTCTCTCCACAGTTGCTAACAATGGCCTGGTCCAGATGGCCAAATGCATTGTGCTGGCGATGTACTAGGGTTAAGGGAATATGCGGCAACCGCATGGTCCCTTACCCTAGTACGACACGGCACCATCACAATGGCGACACCCCATGTATATGGGCACTGCCAGTGTGGCATGACAGAGGCATAACATCCCCATGTCACGCTGTGCTTGTGATGTCCCAAGTGCGCCACTGGTGCACTTGGGCATCATAAGCATGGCGCAAAAAGAACCCGCTTTTCACAGGTTCTTTTTTCTCTGCAGGGAAGCCATGTGGTTTGGCGGCTGCGACTTCCCTGAGGGGGAAAAAGGTGCCAGCAGGCCTTCTTTTTTGGGAAGTTTGTACTGGGCCTCTCTTTACAAATCATTTTGCAGTTATAGTTGGCTTCCTCTTATCCCTTTGATAGATTTTGCAGACTCTAAGGAATCCTGCTAAATGGAGTGAGTTGTGATGGTGGGGAAGGTAGAATATTTCCAAAACAGATAGAGATACCTACTATGAGTAAGTCCCACAGAACACATATGGCAGATCCAACCAAATTACAGCTATAACTGGCTCTCCAGATGTTGTACTAGAACATGTTGTAGGCTAAGGCTGATGACAGTTGCAATATATCACCTGGAGGATCTATCACTCATTCCTGAATTCTTCATTCCTGAATTCTGACTGTACATACAGTCCAGATTGAAATGACATTTTAGTATATGTAGTTTCTTAAAGTCAACGGCAATCAAGGAAGCCGTGGCTCTGAATTTGCAAGACGTGAGCAAGACTGTTGATGATATGGTGTCCCTCATTCATAGGGTTACCATAAATTGAAGTCAACTTGGTAGGGGTTAACAACACGGTTAGAGACAAGAACTTGACTTCCCCCTCTCTTTTTCGAGGAACGCCTTTAAGCAAGTATGAAGGAAATACTGTTTTGCTCTTGTATAAAACACCCATGTGGTTGACCAGTTCAGACAAACTTCCCAAATATATGGCTTCAGCGGAATCTTTCCAAAACCACACCCATGAAGGAAAACTCATCGACTTAAGGGTCAATTCACAGGCCTGTCCTGCCTGTGATTTGTGACTTGTTTCTCCAAACCACCATAGTGACTGTTCCTTGATAAACCTTCCAGTTTTGCACAGTATGCTAAATTCATTTTGAAGTGGATTTGATGGCAATGTAGATGGCATCTACTTCTCTCTGGTAAACTAGAAAGATTACTACCAACAGCTGAAGATCCAAGAGTTGAAGATCAGACATTTAGGTCATGTATGCATTCAGACTAAGTGTAAAAGCACAAAACATTGTCTGCTTCTTCAAAAGAAAAACATGCTAATCAATGTTAAATGCTGATATTTATCCAGCACAATATCTTTATAACACACACACATTTATCACTAAAATATTTTAGGGGTGGAGGGAAAGAACAGTATATATTTGTTTCATCTTGAGATAAAATTTATGTTGTTCTGCTTCGATATGATGTGTTTTCATCTGGGTTCTTTATTTCTGTAAATATTTCCCACTATTCTAAATCTAAAGATGCATACCAACAGAAAACATTAATGCTATAACAGTTATGCCATTAATTAATAAGTGAAAATATTAAGCTAGGATTTTGTTTTTTATGAAGAAAAATGCTGCATCGAAGAGTTCAATAAGCCACTCCTAGTAATTGTTTGCTTTATAATTGGCTGTGTTTTCATCTTTCCAGTTGAATTTCAGTCTTACAGCCTGTTTTTTGTACCTTGAGAACTAGCACTGTAAAGATATAAAACCTATAAGTTGAAAACCTACAGACACAATGCAAACTTTTCTCCCCACATAGGGTTAATTTCACATGGAAAAAATATACAAATCCTTCTTTTACTCCTGTATTCAAAAACAAAAATACCCCAACAACCCCAGCATCCAACCCCCTTTTCTGCTTTAGGGCCATTATTTATCTCTGGTTCCTTATATTTCTGCTATTGAATGTATCTCCCTGCTGTTGCTATGGGGGAAGGGAGGGTAAGAGAATGAAGAACAACTCATGGTATATATTCTCAGACCTCCTTAAACTGCTCAGAGAAGCATGTCTAATCTAGCCACCACACAGTATTCAGAACATGTGCAAGGCTCAAAAAGAAGGGGGGTAGGTGGAAGCGTCAGACACATATCAACATTCATAATATAAGCACACTTATTTCAGAGTGCTTTTTTAAAAAGCTTCTTTCTTTCACACACACACACACACACACCGGCCTTCACTAATATGAGCATTTTGTAGACTGACACAACAGTCATCTATGAATATAGGAAATTCTAATCAGTATTAAATTTTAGTGGAATTACTGGCTTACTTGTGTGAGTATCTTTTCAGATAAGTCAATGTCTCCAGAGCCAGAACCTCAAGGAAACAAACATAATGAATACTTGTGCTCTTTTTTTGCCCTATTAGTATGTGGTTTAGCAAAACATCCACCAAGAGAGCTTGTGTGTTATGTGGCATTGACATTCTCTTTGTTTTTATTTCAGAAGAATCTCCAGTTACTGTCTGGGCTGCTAAGGAATGATGTTTGTGGCTTCAGTCCTGCCAGACTCATCTCTGACAAGTCCAGTGAGCAAGTAGCTTGTGATCCTCACATCAAATGGCCACAGTTTTTCATGAAATGATCATGCTGTCTCAGATGTGGTTGCTGGCACTTTAGTAAGAGGTATTTTAGCAACCTACGTAAGTATGTTTATCCACATACACTAGTCAGAGTTCCCATCTCTTACATCACTGCTGTGCAGAAAGGATTGGTGGGAAAAACAGCCAATAAGACATTTCATTTAGATGGGGGTGGGAGCGTTAGACTAATGCCCATTTGTTGAGAGGGTGCCTTTTGCAAGGAAAAGAAATGGTTTGAAATAAAGGACATTGAATAATTTATGCAATATTTAATAATGCAGTAAACTAGGGAGAGTTCAGTAAGACAAGCATGGCACTCTAAATTATTTGCCTGCCTTGCTTCTACAAATAAACCCCCTACACATAAAGGCTATTAGGGGGAAAATACAATAAACCCAAAGAAAAATACTGACTAATCTGAAAATGAAGCAAAACTACAGCAAGTAAATCAAGGCTGTAGATTGAAAACAAAATCATTTATAGTCATATATATTTTAACAGGGATAAAATAAGGGGGAGTTATAAAAATTGTATTTCTTGATCCTTGGACTTTCTAGCTGTAGAGTGGCAAGCAAGCAATAAACAAATAAATAAACAAATTGCTGTGATACATAGTAAAAACACAGTGCATTATGTGTCTTGGGAGAAAGATAAATTGGATCACAGCACATACCCAACATTTCCCCAGTATGCTAACTCATGACTTTTCAGCTTTCAAAGTTCTCTTAAAATGCACATTAAAATCTTATCTAGCAGTAATACACAAAAACACAGTGTGTACAATTTTATGTTGTCTGGTGTTCCCCCACCCCCTGGATTTTACATTTCTTCTTCTGTTTTACAACATAGTGTTGCAAGAGACAGTATTCTGGTGTGTATTCTTCAGAAAGAGAGAGAAAATATTTCTCTGCATTTGATATTTAAACAGTTAAGTTATTGAAGCATAAATGGTGATATGGATTTTGAAATAAATAAAATCATTCTAACAAAGTTTTAATAGCACCATTCTGAATATGTATACATAGTATGCATTTTTCTTTTAAAATGATAACTTTAAATCTTCAGTAAAAACTCAGTGTCTTTCTTCATAGTTTTCTAGACTCCCTTTACACTCCATCCAGCTGGACAGTTGTATTTAACTCATCATGTTCCTGGTTTCAAATGTACATATAAAGTTCTATTGTATCATGTAATTATAGATGCACATTGGAGCAAATTAGATTATTATTTAAAACTATGTCTACATCCCTCTGATCTGCAGTATTTTAGAATTTCCCAGAGAATCAATTTAATTCTCCCTTAAACAATAGAGATGGATCAGACCAGTAATCTAACGATGCATCTAGGGCTACAATATTTGGCCAGCAACCCAAACATATCAGTCCAATCTTTGGTGCACCAGAACTAAAAGCCATGTGTGCAACATATTATTATTATTATTATTATTATTATTATTATTATTATTATTAAGCTTTATTCATAAAGTGGTGTAAATTTACACAGTGCTGTACATACAGTACAATCAATGAAAACAGATAAAATAAACTTGCCTGTGGCATATATTCTACAAAAATAATTAAATATAATACACATTAATACACCTAACAATAAACAATAAAATATAGCAGACAACAAATTAAAATAACATTGGATAACATAAAGGTAACTGAAGAGAAAATTGCTCTCTCTAGAATTCATTATAAGAAGCCTGGCCATACTCTGTATAGTGGAGGGAAATGTCTATGTTGTTAGTCTGATCTGAATTCATGAGAGACAGGCTTGAACCTATTTGGTTAGTCCCAAACAATTTCCATGCATTCAGTGGGTATTCAGTCTCTGATTGAACCTGCAAGTATATGTCAGTTAATGAAGTAGATGTATTCCTGAAAAATATTCCTTTAACAGAAAATTTGGTACCAGAGGCAGAAATAAGAAATAAAAAATAGGGATAGGTTCCCAAAGCAAAAAACCTTGCATAAGTGAACAAAAACAATTTAAAACTTCTAGAGTTCACATAAAGAGTTTCTTCCAAAATGTACCCAGGAATTATTATTTTTTTCTTTCCCCATCCTACACATTTCTTATGATTTTCATTTTGGTCACAAAACACAGAGCTATGTGTTTGTTTGTTTGTTTGTTTGTTTACAATATGCTGGAGGTAACAGGCTGATCTGCTTTCCCTGTTTCTCTGTTTTGCTCTTCATATATGTTGTGTAAGGGATTGTGGAGGCAGCTGAACCTTGTGTTTTAGGCATGGTACAGACCACACAAATGTGCTGTGCTGGCACCAATTTTAGGGTTAGGGACCACTCAGCAACCGCACGGTCCCTAACCCGAACACGGCACAGTGCTGTAACAATAGCGGTGCCCCATGTATACGGTTGCCACCATTGTTATGTAAGCACCGCAAAGTGTCTGCATATCACCACATGGCGCTTATGTAACGAGTGCGCCAGTGGTGCACTTATTACGTCGACCATGTGGCAAAAATAGAAGCCATTTTTTCCAGGTTCTATTTCCTCCAGAGGGAAGCTGTGTGGTTTGGCTGCTGCGGCTTCCCTTCAGAGGAAATTAGGCCGCCGGCAGGCCACCCTTTTCAGGCAGTCTGTCCCGCACCATAGAACGGAACATATTAGAATCCCATTTCTCTGAAGATGCCAGCCACACATGCTGGTGAAACATCAGGACTAAACTTTTCCAGAAAGTGGCCACATAGCCCAAAAAAACCACCAAAAAAATCCTACAGATTCCTATTCTTTCTTAGCTCAAGCTTCTTTGCATTATTTACTACAAACATGCTGCTGCAACCTGGCACTAAAAGTCTGTGTTTTTTCACCCTCCCCTTCACCATATTCCCAATGCTGATGCTGCTTAAAAAAAATTCCACCCAGACGAGGGGACAAGAAAAACAGGGGTATAAAAAGGCTCTATTAAAAAAAGAGCCTTCTTTTTCAGAGGCTTTGTTAACTGAAGAATGTCTATACTGATAAGATTTAGGCCATAATATCATATTTTAAAATCACAGTCTTATAGAACATAATTAACCTTTCATATTGTGGAACTCTTAATTTCTAGCATGTTACAATACAGTAAACCTCCTCAGTGTGGCCCTTATTTATTTTCCTCCCAAAATTGCTTTTAATCAGTACAATCAAACATACAACAATGTCTGCCACAGCACAACCTCAAGGGTAAGCTATTTCCTGGATTAGTGCTGATGCACAGCAATCTGATGGGATCCATTTTCTGCCATGTTTCAGTCACTCTTTTGTCATGAAGCTACCCCTAAGACATGATTTAACCTGAATTGCTGTATCTAGACAAGGGCTCCTCTGATTTGTTCAGAGAGCTAGAGGTGATGTGATTAAAAAGAGTTGTCTGTATGTACTTGATAATATAGCTCTCTATATGGACATAGAGAAGACAAAGAAGTTTATCGCACTGGGGTTAAAACATTCCCCGGTGCGTTCTAATGCACCGGGGTTAAAATGTTCGCTGGGCGTTCCTATCGCGTTCTCATTTCTGGGGATGCTGGAACTCAATGAGAACGCGATGGAAATGCCCGGCAGCAAAGGCGGCATTCCGGTATGCAGTAAACTGGCGTTCTGGGCCCCATCGCGTTCCCATTACACTCCATACGTGCCCCTGTGCAGGCACATTAGAACGCACCGGGGAACCTTTTAACCCCAGTGCGATAAACTTCAAAGTCAGAAGAGTGAAAATGCAGGAGATAAGAGACATTGGCACAGTTCTCCTCCACTTCCATGTATGATAATCCTTCACATACATAAGGGGTGAAAAGGGTGAAAATTCAGCCCACTCTTGTCTGGTCATAACGACATTAAGAATACTTGAATGTTTACCTAAAGGATTTTATTTTATTTTTTTATTTGGTCATATAAATAAGGTGTTATATATGAACTTTAATTCTTTTTTACTATGTATGTCCATCCTAAGGCAGTATATACACATACACACATACAAATTGTGTGTGCGTGTATACATTCCATATATTCTTGTTCACACACAGCATAGCTCATTCTATTATAGTACCTAAAGTGCAGAGCGGCAAGCATACCCTATTTTTTTTTCCTGTGGTCAGCAGTGTTAAAAGGCTTCCCTAATTAATTAATGGCAACTTTCTGTGAAGAATACTATGCAAATTCTGTCCGGGCCTAAAGTAGACATCATTTGACACATGGCTAATTACTGTATTGAAAAATACTGTCCCAATGATGGATTTATTGATCTATTAATTTACTAGGTTTTCATTGCCTCAGCAACCTGAAGTCCCTTATCCAACAGCACAAAATCCTGCTACAAAGACCAGCACTAAAACTGCCTTTACTAAAATCACACATTTTCATATAAAAAAACTAAAAATGATTTCTGCTTTGCTGTTGTCCTAGTCCTAGTATTCATTCCTTGGCAGTTGCTACCATTTTTCACTCTCTTGTGTCTTCCTGTCTTTTTTTTTTAAAAAAGAAAGAGATTGTAAGCTTCTGGGAGATAGAGATGGGGCTGTGCACACCAGTCATAAAGACCAGCTTGGGGGCAGAGTTGGAGCATGGCATCCACATGATGCACAGCCTGACTCCACCCCCAGGGTGGCATGACACCATGCACTGCTCCACATGGCATGCGGCATCACAACGCTCCTTTTGAGCTGCGTCCTTTTGACTCACTGACAAAGGAGCACCTCAAAGCTGTGGCACAACAGCTATTATGCCCTTTCCAGGGTGCAAAAAGGAGCCAGATCAGGGCCACGGTGTGCAGTTGCTGAGGCCCTGATCCAGTACAGCTGGAGGTGGCTGCAGGCTACCCCTTAGGGACAGTCTGCACAGGCTCTTGTCTACCAATTTACATCTCAGGGCTTGTTTAGGGCCTGAATATCAGGCAGAGGGAAGGAACGGCTTTACGTTAAATTGCTGAAGGACAAAAGTGGGAGCCCTCCAATTGTCCCAGCTGAATCCCCTAAATATCTCCTGCATGAGCCATACATTCTCTGTATATGCAAGAGTTTCAGGTGCCATACACTATATCTAAGATCCCTCTGGACGTGGGGTACACAGAAGGAAAGGGAAAGCCATCTTGCATTATGACTCAGGCATCAAAATATCTTAGGCCAGCCCTGATGTTGCATGTAGAATACTACAAAGTATCATGTAAACAGAAGTGTTATATAAGCACGTCTGAGAGCTGAAGTAAACTCTGTGTGTCAAGTATATCTACAGAGAAAGCTGTACATCTCCTCTTTCTTATTTCAGCATAAACTTAATAAGCAAAGATGAAAAAACCCAGTATGCAGTCTTTTTTCTAAGTGGCAAAATTGAATTTTGAGCTGTTTTTTCAAATGATAACTCCAAGAAACCTATGCGTTTCAAAGGAAGGAAAGGAAAGAAAGGTTTGTCTAAATTTTACTTTTTCTCATCCATCATCACACATAAAAATTACTTCCAGACCTTAAGGAAACGGCATGCATTGCATGAAGACATTCCCATGAATAGTCTTGTATCATGCAGGAAGCTTAAGGAGCAAACCAAAGCCTGCAGACATCCTCTTCCATTTTCAGTCACAGCAGAGGGAGGAGGGATAAGTGGAGCAGATGCCTAGTGAGGCAGATCTAATCTGAGAGGACAGTTCAGGCTTGTTATAGACCCATTGCTGATAATAAAATCTGAATCAAACTGCCGACTGAAATCCACTGGAGACTCTCAGCTTCTTTAATATTTAAAGTTATGGAAGCACTTGACACGGAGGTGGATCAAATATCACTCGTTTGCGTGCAAATACTTACTTAGGCAACCCGCAGCCACCTAATCTGTGGAGAAAGAGTCGGTAGACGCCCATGTACAGGCAACTAATTAACAATGTTCCTTTACTCCGGCCTAACTGTCATAAATTGACCCTGAGTGGTCATGGCTGATTTATTTCAATTAGACTGCACCAGTCTAGAGCTATGACAAATTTATGTTTTGACTGCAAGAAAGTGGTAGCAATCACGAAACCACCAAAACATCAAAACAGAAGGGAGGGTTGCTTGTTAACATGGAGGCTGCTCAATTCCCAGGACTGAGCATCCAGCAGAGTTCAGCTCAGTGACTTGCATGGAGGCCTCACATCACTCACAGGCCACTTAAAGCTCTCCAGTTAGCATTGCAATGGGAGGCGGTAGAAACGAACATGAGCCTGTGCTTTCCACAGTGGTATTTGTGCCCTTTCAGACTGCCTTCTGTGGGTGGAAGGCAGGAAAAGATGACTGTTTTGATTAAAGAATTTCATTTAAGGAAGGCCTTTGACAAATTCATGTAGCCACACATCAATCGTCATGTTCTTACATTGGTCAGTATATACAATAAGTGTACACCCTTATTGTGAACAAGAGACTATAAAACAGTACATCATCAAGTGGACACAAGATCTAGGCTGTGAAATTGAACTAGAGGAGTGGCAAAATGCATGGAAGAGAACAAATAAATTTACAATAGTGCAGGAATTAAAAGAGAATCATATGAAACTAATGAACAGATGGTATTACACCCCATGGAAAATTTTAAAAATGTACAAATTAACCCAAGGTAAATGTTGGAGATGCGATTGTGATAAGGGAAATATCCTCCATATATGGTGGCGATGTAAGGAAATTCAAAATTTTTGGAAAATTGTCCATGAATCAATTCAGCAAACATTGTGAATAAAATTCCCTCTAAATCCTGAACTATTTTTACTCAACATGACCTCAGTCTTAAATCCACAGGATGAAGGACACCATTGGAGAAATATATTATATCTTGTGACTGCAGCTAGAGTTGAAATAGCAAAATTGTGGAAATCAAATATGGTACCAACTTGGGATAAGTGGATGCAGAAAGTTAAGGACTATAGAGAATTGGATAATAATAATAATAATAATAATAATAATAATAATGATGATGATGATGATGATGATGATTTATTTCTAGCCCGACCAATCACAAAGAATCTGGGTGGGTTACAACAGTAAAATACATCAAATTACAATAGAGTTTTAAAAAAATCAAACCCTAGACCTACCCCGCCCCCCATTCTCAGTACTAAAACAGAATTAAACAGTAATAGTATAAAAACATTAAAAACATTAAACAAAAAATAGGCAGAAAGATAGGCGGGGAAGAATAGACAGATGAGGGGACAAATATCTCTATATCTGGGGAGGAAAACTAAGTTGGAAAGGCCTGCCAGAAGAGATCCATCTTGATTATCGTGTAATGTTCAAAATTATAACAAGGCAAAGAGAAAAGAAGAGCAAAAAAAGGTCTTGGTAATATGAAAAAAGGAATGGGACTTGAACGCAAAAGTTATTGAAGCCTGATTTTTTATTAAGTTTTTGGGGTTAGATTCAACAATCAAAGGTCTTTTATGTATTTTTGTTTTGTTTTGTTTTTCTTGTATGCCCTGATTAAATATAGGTCAGCAGATGGAAGAAATCGAGAGACCTCTGCCTTAGCAATAAGATAATAGGGGGAGAACCAAATAATGTGAAGTTATGCATTAAGTGTATGGGTTCATGTTATATGGGAATAAGGAAAGCTAGATAGATAATTTGCTATTGATTGATAATTTTCCTTTTGTAGTGAAGTAATGGAATATAGTATTTATGTAACGAGAGAAGATTGCATAATATTTTGTAAAAACATGGGTAGGCTAGCATACAGAGAAAATGAATGATTCAAAATTCCAAGAAGTGAGGGAAGATTTAATTTGGGTCAATGAAGACAACAAGCTGCTAGAATAAGACTTTAGGTGCTGTATTGTATTTGTAACTGAAGTTTTATGTTCGTGTTTGAAATAATAATAAAGAATACGTATTTAAAAAAAACCCAATAGGTGTACACCCACAGAGAGAGTGTCTTCAGTTCTTCTACTGGTTGCAGGGAAAGCAGATTCTTGTGTGACTGTGGGAGAAGGAAAGTGTTTTTTCCAAGAAAGAACATGTGAGGGGACCATGGACTATTGGTGTTATACAGCCACCCCAATAGTGGCATGCTAGCAAGGAGAATTATAATAACAACAGGCCAATAGAGAAAATAGATATGCAATGCCAGTTTTTTTTTCTCCAGTCAAATAACAAAATCCTCACAGCTCCATATGGGCAGGTCTGTGTACACAGTGGAGAGACTAGAGCTGTTTAACCAGAAAGAGACTAATGTTTTTGGTTTTGAATCATGTGCAATTACAGAGCAGTTAACTACACTTGAAATTCCAAGTCCTTACATTCATGAAGTTGTCTAGTTTGTGCTACATAGTGTACAGGAAAGTGGTGAACAGTGCAGAAAACAATGCAAAATTAAGAAAGAGAGTGTGATGCAACATTATATGATAAGATATAAAGCTGCCAGAGTAAAAACTGGAGGCAGTTCCTGTAACTTTAATGATTGTGCAGAAGAGGCATTTTGGTAAGTGTTGCTTGTTAGCTGGTTGCATGGCAAACAGTGCCTGCTGAAATTCTTTCTTCTACATGACCATTAAAGGTATAAGATTTGTTTCCAGTTTTAATTCTAACAACCCTAAATAGATATAATGACCTGGGATCAAGCAGTCTTTTAAATCAATATAAATGAGTTCATAACTTTAAATCAGATATAAATCATTTTGCGCATACATGTAATATTTTTTGAATGGTAAGCAATATGATATAGAAGAATTCAATTTTTACTCATTCTTATATACGTTAACCAGATTAATACTTCTGGATTACTATGCAAATCAAAGCATAGCTATCTTTGGGATTTCAACTTTTTAATCTTTTGTGAAGCAGTTCCTGTGCAAAACCAATTTACTGAAATATATTTTGAAATGCATGTTTCAAAATAAAACATGTTCAAAATTTGAATTTAAATATTATTTAAATATTAATTCTCATGCATTTTTTACAAAGAAAACACATATTGATATGTAAACAGGGGCAGAATGGATTTATGAATGAACACATCCAAACCAGAAGCTGGACCAGAAACTGATCAATCCATTTTTTACTGGATTGTCAGCATATTTCTTTATTTTAATCAGGCATGCACACATGGTGTCTGCTTTATACATTTTATTCTCTCTCATGATGATGAGTAATGATGAAAATAATTAATAAGCCATATAATAATATATGGAATCATACTCTACATCTCTGTTTGCATGAGAGTGAGTCTATTTTTTTCCTGTAATCATTTTGTTGCATTTAGCTCTAACATTTGAAATGATCTCAAATTCAAATAATCAGTGGTGATGTTCATTTGAATAAACACACATAAACACTTTGAAAGACTCTGTGGTTCACATCATTTAAAGATAAATAGATAAATAGATTACTGTTGTAATCCCGCTTCGATCCGAAGGGAGAAGCGGGAGATATAAATAAAATTTATTATTATTATTATTATTATTATTATTAATACATTTTTCCACAAAATGGGAGGATCATAACTGGCTCTACAGCCACTTCACATAAAGTACCTCTGTATACATATGCTAGCAGATATGTAGGACTCCACATGGCTGTTGAACTCAGAATCATGACTGAAAGTAAGTATGGTCAGTGTACATAATTTTTTACACACCGTTCCCAATGTTTGCACAGAAAAAAGTGTCTGTTGCTCAAAATACAAATAAAATGATTAACATACATGGAAAGGCAACAAGATTGACATAGAGTGATCATTCTACTTCATACATTCTACTTTGTCCCACTATTTCCCACTAATCTACATTAGTTAATCTGGTAACCATGGGAGATGAATAGATATTGGTTTCCAGTGTTACCAACCCACAGTATAACTTGTTTTACATTGCAAAGAATCTATAAATGGCCCAATTGATTTCAAATTGCATAATAAGGAACATCTGCTATTGTTTTACAACACATATCATTTACTACAACTCCCTAGTGGTTATTTCACATAGACACTTTTGTTTTCTTGGGAGCCACCTGACATTTTAGATATACACTGAAGGTATTTTTTATTATGCACATAAAATTTTAAAATGTGGAGATAACAAGCAAGTTCCACACATATGTATCATTCCTCAGGGACTTCCTCCTCCTGTATCAACCTGCTTGCTTTCTCTAAGGTCGTTTGGAATGGAAGGATGGATGAAAGTGCCAATTTTGTTTCCTTCTGACATGAATTGTTTTAATCTATGTTATTTCTATACAATGCATGAAGAAATTTGTAACTTTGGGAAGCTGTCTTTTAAAAATGAGCAAAATTCTTTTCCACCTACACTGGCCAAATTCAGTAGGTGTAGCGTAGGAAAGGTAGGATGTGTATCTGCTTGTAGCTGTTAAAAATGAGAAGTGTGTTGTTGTGGGGTGGTGTTGTTCCTCAAACATGCAAAGGATGTGAAGGCAGACTTTAGGAGTCCAGTTCTTACAGTTCATTCTATGGTTAGATGTCAGTTTTGCTTTCTCCCTCATTCACTTTTAAAAAAATGAATTTCCACTGAATGTTTGACAAAATGTGTGAATTTTGGAAAACATCTTAACAAAAAATAAACAGATAACAAAATAAATCACCCCACCCCCTCTCAAAGAGAGGCCCCTTTGTCAGAAGTATAACTTTTGGGGCTTTCTCAATGGCTACACTCAAATTATTGCAGCTCCCTCTCCCAATTCTTTTGACAACTTCCCCCATTTGGAAAAGATTTTTGTATTCTCAGAGGATTTTGCCTTGTTGTGAAGATGTGTGTGAGAGAGAAACAGACCAACAGACCCAGAGAGACAGAGAATGTTTTTGTTGCAGTTGTGATTTTAAGTTGCTTTGACTCTGAGTAATGTGTATGCATTAGAACTGTGGGATACATTCTTGTAGAAATAAAACTAAATAAATACAGAGTACACTTGTCAAGCAGCTGTGATTGGCTGCATCTCTCTGTTGTATAGATACCTGGGGATGATACATTTGCCTCCCAATATTTATGTGATGCAACCCTCAGTGAAAAGATGCTGAATATTGTTCTGTTTCACCAAGCACGGAAAGATAATAATATTCTCAAAAGGAAGGGGGGAGGACTGCTCTTCACCAACCTATCAATATATAATTCTTTGTTGTTGTTTTTCATCTCAGCATAAAAGTAGATTTCTTGATACTGATAAGTAACTGGAGTTGTTAGAATTTAATGATCCCAAGCTTAATTTGTGGACTAAAGCAATCAATTGTATTGACTGACCTAGATCATCATTAACTCAGTATAATGACATCATTAGATAGCCATTGCATTTAAAAAAAAACTTACCAGCAAGTTTTCCCTAAAGTTT
This sequence comes from Sceloporus undulatus, assembly GCF_019175285.1. Taxonomy (NCBI): domain Eukaryota; kingdom Metazoa; phylum Chordata; class Lepidosauria; order Squamata; family Phrynosomatidae; genus Sceloporus; species Sceloporus undulatus. The sequence continues at coordinate 2,762,938 of NW_024802934.1, forward strand.
GTTAAGTATCTTTCTTTCTCTAGATTTGACAGTTTCACAGTGATTGGAGATTCAGACAAGTACAGTGATCCCGCACCATGCACGGACACATTTTATGCAGCTTCCAGCTTACACTGAAGCTGCTTGGGGAGGGAAACAATGCCGCACAATATTTCCTATGGGGCTCAAGCATAGGTGGATTTTCCCTTACGCGGGGGGATCCACATAAGGAGAGGGCCCACTCTACCACTAAAACTTTGCATTAGTTTAGCACAGGGATAGGCAATCACATGAGGCCAGTTTCCCCCCTCCAAACCTCCCATAGGCTGTACCCCCTGGAAGTGCTCCTGGAGATCTCTATATACATCAGAGAACTCCCCAAAATTGTGACTAGAAATGATGTTGTGTCACTTGTGGTTGCCATTTTGAAAAACAATATGAAAATAGATGTATTTGAGAGTACTGGGGGTGTTGGTGGGCTTTCAGTGTGGTGCTGGGAGTGTTCTGCTCATTTTTGAAGGGCTCTTTATGCATTTTTTGGGCAAAAATACACCGCAAAATCACATCAGTTTTAAAAACTGATAGGGGTTAAGCCCATTGTTTAACATCACTACCTCCACAGCAACAAGTTATGAAAAAGGGAAGAACTCAGAAAACCTGAATCAATATAAGAATGCCATCTTTAAAAAGCTAAAACAGAAAATTAATGCTCAGACTGAAAATTTTACTTTTTTGGACCAAAGCTTCCAGAAATCTCCCACTAGCATAGGAATTGGCTATGGTAGTTAGGGAACTCTGGCAGCTATAGTCTAGTGATATTTACCATTTGTACTGCTCTTTCAAATTCTTCACATTCATGGTTGGTTCTTCCAGAAGAATAGCACTCTCCAGCAACAAGAAATAAAAATAATACAGCAATAGTTGCAAGCACATTGCAACAGCTATGAAAAGCCAAGTATTCATCAAATATTTGCCAGATTTGTGTTTGTTGTTTTTTAAAAAAAAACCACACACACACACACAAAATAAATCTTTGACATCCACCTCAAAAAAAGTAAGAGAGGGGGATTTCTAGACCTCGCCTTCAAGAATTTTTCATAAGGCTGATGCCATCACTAATAATGCTCCATCAGTTTCAAGGATGACATAAGTGGAATATCCAATAGAAACAAGATGGATTTCAGAATGTCTATCATTAATCTTAAAGCATTGGTACATACAGTAAGTGTGAAAGTAAATTTCAGGATTACTCGCTCCCCCATTGCTAATGGTTTGAAGATTATGTCAACACTTTGAAATGAAATCAGAAGTGAATAGCCAGCAATTGAACTGACAAATAATCACCTCCAAATGCTGCATGTTTGCCAATACCAGGAAAACTGTATTTTATACTAGTTGCAGTTTTTGCACAGTGAAGGCAGAGGAGTACCGATTGATGAGAACTTTGTTTCAGTTCCTTTAAATTCACAAAAATTCCCTCATTCAGGTCTGAAAGAATTTGATTTTTTTTAAAAAAAATGAATGGGGAGAATGAAACTACCATATTCACCCATCCAGATTAACTTTTAATATCCTGTTGCTATGCTAGTGTTAAGTAACAGTTGTTGTCTCTTGTTTTTCTGAGATGCAGCAAAATAGACACAATATGGTCCTCTGCATGCTAACAGCTACTGTATGCACCAGGAGTGAGAATCATGTGGCCATCCAAATATTTTTGGGCTGCCACTCCCAACCACCATAACCAATGGTAAGCAATGCTGAGACTGGCACTAATAAACCACTTATCAGGCTATATTCCAGCAACTGTACATAAAATTTGCCAATAAACATTCCCATTCTATACACACCCAGATAACCAAGAAAATAAATGTTCTAGCTGTAGTGACATGTACATACTGGAAACATGCAGGAAAAAAATAAGAAGCTACTCTACAAGGTATTACAAGATGATATTTAGCAGTAAATGCCAATTGTTTATACTCCAAGGGTGGGCCTAGCATGTTCCCATTGTGGATATATCTTTAGGAGGCCAGAAGACTTGTTCATTACCATAACAGAGTAGCAGGGACCATATTAGGTCAGTTGTGAACAACAGGCCAGAAAATGATGTGAAGGCTGTAATCATCATAGATGGAGATCTTGGTTCTTGGTGACCTGGGTGTGTATGAAATGGAAATTCCAATTAGCAAACTCTATTTATATACAGGAGGTGGTATTCCAACACCTGGAGGGCCACATGAATCCTGCTCCGGGTCTGAAACCAATTGCTGGTCCCAGTTAGAGTAATCTCACAGAATCAATGGGATTCAAGCAAACGTTGATTTTGTATTTAACATTCTACTCTAGTTAGCCCAGCAATTAGATTTAAGCCACTTAATTAAACTGATGCAAATGGGACATTACTACATGCAGCTTTTAAACCATGACTATAATGGGAGGCTTTTGTGGTACTCATACAACAGTACGTCCAACCCATAGCTGCTCTGTCCCTGACTCATGCCTTTTCATTGATGGGGGAAATGAGGAATGTCTTTGTAATCACACAAGTCCTGAGGTGCAAAGTGTGGCACCTGGGGCATTTGCACGATTGCTAGTCACGTGGTGTCAGTGTCTCCTCCTCCCCCATCCCTCCTCCCCTGACTATTCCAAGCTACCCTGATGGAGGCAGCAGTCAAAGATGTTTATCACACTATGCTCTTAAAGAGGTACTATTCCAGTGTGACTCCTCTAGCAGCCTCCTGTTGCATGCTGGGATTGGCAGTTTTAAGGAGCTGAACTTCTCTGCTTGAGAATTCTAAATACCCCTCCTTAAAACTGCCAATCCCAGCATGCAACAGGAGGCAGCTAGAGGAGTCACATTGGAATAGTACCTCTTTAAGAGCTCGTCTGATAAACACCTTAGTCACACGACTGAGAGAGGTGCAGTGATGGCTGCCTTGAAACCAGTATGTTCTCGTTTTATTTTTATTAGTATGACAGCTGCCAGAACGGGGCTTGTGGAGAAGCGTCCTTAATTTTATTTCTATTTGTTTTGATAGAATTTAGCAATATTCATGAATTTGTTTATATTTAAAACAGAACCTTAAAGGCTTTCCCCCAAAAAATAGCTGAACTTGGGACAAAAAGAACATGGCATTTCCCTAAAAAACAGCACTGATGAGGTTTACACTGAAGTCAACTAATGGATGTATAGTGGAGATCAACGCCTTTTTCTCAAGATAGGTCCACAGCTCATATACTAAATGAATCTATAGATTGAAGTTTTGCCTACTCAAGCCACCTGCATATCCAGAGATAACAGTTAATGCATAAGCAGAGTGTTTGGTCCTTTAGGGTTTGAGCCATTTCATGTAAAACAAGTTGTATACTTCCATCCAAATCAGCTGACCAACAGGATATATTGATAGTGACAGCTGGAAAACTATATTTATATGTATATTTTTGGATCCTGCCTTGAATCTTTATTGCTATATTGATCATTAGTTCAATTTTATTGCTAACATTTATCTAATTAAATAATTAAATTCCTACTATCCTGCCAACATAGAACACTCTGGGCAACTAACAATGTTGAGATCAAATGAATGGTAATGAAACATTTTAAAAAATATGATTAAAACATAAAGGGCAGTTTTTTAAAAAAAAAATGCATCAATACAAAGAAAACACTGTTCCCAACTAGTAAAAAGCCCCCTTACCAACAACCTACCAAAAGCCTGTCTTTGAATAAAAAGGACTTTGCTATACTGATCATCAGTTCACTTTATAAAAACATTTTAAAAAATAGAAAAAATATCACCAGTAAGAGGCAGATATTAACATTTAATAATTAACCATTGATGTATACCAGATGGATTACTCTAATAACCTAGTGTAATATAAGCCTGCTTCAGCACAAATTCGTATTCAGCATCCAGAAACTTCTGGAATACCTGCCCACCAGGGAGTTGCTCAGGCATTGTTCTCATTTTATTAACTAAGGTATTCAAAGCCATTCTTCTGTTTGTGATCAAATTATTGAGCTTTTCAATAATAGTTTTACACTGTTCATTACTTTAGCTGCCACCTTGAAGTAATAAATAAGAATGATGACATTGCTGTGAAAGCTCAGTGATGTTCACAAACATTTAGGAAATCTATTGGCTCTCTCCTCCAAAACTAAGGATTCTACTTCTGCAGCCCCAGTATGAATTTATGAAGAGCCTTGCTGGATTCACATCTAGGGCTTATTGAATCCAGCATCCTGCTGCCTATCTTGTCCTACCAAGAAAGCCCACAAAATCAAGTTGGCACAGCAGCATGCTATTCCTGAGTATGGAGGTTCTATGGAGCTATGCTGACACAAAGGCCTATTTGAGTATGCAGAATGGAGAGAAGGTGTGAACCTGCAACAGCAGCTTATCTTCATATATTATATTCATTGATCTAAGTGTAGAGGGCACTTAGATCACACCTGACGATAAAACTATTAGTTTAAGAATTTAACTGTTAGTATTCAAAGTGGCCTCTTTACCTGGCATGGGTTTTTTCCCCTCCAACTTTCTCCAGATTACCAGTTGGTGTCTACTAGACATAATATCTTCATTTTCATAGAATCATAGAATCATAGAGTTGGAAGAGACTGCAAGGGCCATCCAGTCCAACCCCCTGCCATGCAGGAAATCCAGATCAAAGCATCGTCGACAGATGGCCATCCAGCCTCTGTTTGAAGACCTCCAAGGAGGGAGACTCCACTACACTCCTGGGAAGTGTGTTCCACTGTCGAACAGCCCTTACTGTCAGGAAATTCCTCCTAATGTTCAGGTGGAATCTCTTTTCCTGCAGCTTGCATCCATTGCTCCGGGTCCTAGTCTCTGGAGCAGCAGAAAACAAGTTTGCTCCCTCCTCAATATGACACCCCTTCAAGTATTTAAATAGGGCTATCATATCACCTCTTAACCTTCTTTTCTCCAAGCTAAACATCCCCAGCTCCCTGAGTCGTTCCTCATAGGGCAAGGTTTCCAGACCTTTCACCATTTTAGTCGCCCTCCTTTGGACACACTCCAGTTTCTCAATGTCCTTTTTGAATTGTGGCGCCCAGAACTGGACACAATATTCCAGGTGGGGCCTGACCAGAGCAGAATATAGTGGCACTATTACTTCCCTGGATCTAGATACGATACTTCTATTGATGCAGCCTAAAATCGCATTGGCCTTGTTAGCTGCCGCATCACACTGTTGACTCATGTTCAACTTGTGGTCTACTTGGACTCCTAGGCTGACTATAGTTCTGTCATGATAACAGTATTTGACAATCAGTTAAAAAAATGAAATTTGAAGAATATAATTCATTTTTAGGAATAAATAAATGTGCTGTTGGGTTAGACCAAAGATGCATCAAGTCTGCCCTTCTGGATTACAGTGCCTAGGCATGTCTTCTGTTAGTGAAAATATAAACAAGAGATGAGCAAACACCAGACATCTACAATGTGTCCTTTTTAAAATTAGGACCCATCACCTCAATCCAGCTATAATATACTGTTTCAGGTTAGACATATAAGGCTAAAGCCAACATGAGCCATAACTAAAATAAACTCTTGTAAATAAAAGCTCCCATTCATTTGAGTAAGTGTAGTTTAGGTAGGACTAACATTGTATTTATCCCACACCTGGTAGAATTAAGGGGCAGAGTGCCTCTGAGTGCATGGTTTGGATCAATAGTTGCAGTCTTTTCATTAAAAAAATGAGGAAGAATAGCTACAACCACTTTAACTTGCTGATGAATTCCAACACCCTTATTATTTAAGAGTTGAGCTTTTGGGCTGGGACTTAGAAGAGTCAGGTTCAAGTCTTCCCTTGGACAACAAAATCTCTCATCAAAGGTGGCCCAATCATCCAGCATGACCTACCCCACAACAATTTTCTGAAGATACAGTGGGAAGTAGAAGAGCTAAATACATCACAAGAGGTAGGATATAAATATGACTAAATAATACAATGAAGCTGTATAACAAAATTGTAACAAAATAATAAATGAGATAGAGAAGGAACATCAGTCTAGCCAGGGCTGATGAGGCAATTAAAGTCTATATCAAGTGTTATGAGTTATGGTCAATAAATATAAATATTAGACTTTGATGTGTAAGGCAGGGTGCTGCCTCTTGTGAATCTGCACACATTGTAAGAAGACATAGAGGATGGGTAGAGCAAGAGAGCCTGGATCCCTCTTCATCTTAGAAAAAGTCAAGCCTCATTCTAAAGTAGAAATGAATTACCACCTGCCCAATAAGGAAAGGGTCTCAATAATGTGTTCAGGGGAGCAATCAATGCTACTGTCTTATTTACCTCCACTGAATGCAGACACTAAACAAAACAAACATCTTCATTTATATACCGCTTCATACTGAACTAACTGTGTCTAAGCGGTTTACAAAGTGTAAGCTAATTGCCCCCAACAAGCTGGTTACTAATTTTAGCGACCTCAGAATGATGCAAGCCTGAGTCAGGCTTGACCTCTTTTGCTGGTATTGAACTCACAACCTTATGGTTTTGAGTGAGTGGCTGCAGTACAGGCATTTAACTATTGCACCACCAGGGCTCTGACACTGACAAATTGGCTCAGATTGACACACACACACACATGTTGTAATATACTACACACTTCCAGAGATATTTGGTAAGCCAGACAGTTCCCAGAGATGTTGGGCAAGTAAAAGTAAGGAAAAACAGTATGGTGGTTTTAGCACCATACTGTTTTCCCCCACTTTTATTTGAAGGAACACGTTGCACTTCGTATAGACAGCTCTGTTGGTTTCTACTGATTTTTCTGTCTTTTTAATAAAGAAATAATTGCTTTTGCTAGAAAACCAGCTTATCCTAAACCTGATTTCTTCCCTCCTTCTCACTTGGAATACCTCTGGTTAATTGCCCATTTTAAAACCTTTCAACCTGTAAGATCCTGCAGAAACTTATTGTCCAGAGACACTTTCCCCCTAAAACCAGTAAACCCAGTGCTCTTCACACAGCTGATCGCCATGCTGACTGGGGATTATGGGAAATGTGGTCCAACACATCTGAAGAACACCAGGTAAATCAAGGCTGGACTAGGTGGATCCATAACCCAATCCTCCTAGGTTATTCTTTTCTGATGCCTTTGGTGCCTTAAACAATGATATGATAAATGATAGGTCCAATCTCAATATCTATGTGGATTTCCTTAAAAGATCTATAAAAGAGATGCTGTTATTCTGACAGCAATTACTCGTGAATGCTTCTTCTAAAATGTCACATGGATTCTCACCCGCCCCACGCACACACAAACACCACATGTAACATGTTACAGAAGCATTCCTGTACTGGAAGTGATCATCAAAAAATCACTCCTGCAGAGGAAAATGTTACAACAGAATTGGCCCTGTATTAAAGATTGCATTTATGACCTGTGATATAATTTTGAGGAAATATTAAGGGAAATATTTAACATATGTTAAACTTTAAGGTCAGATTTCAGTTCTTTGGATTGGAATGGAAGAAAAGTACATTGAAATTGTTCCCAGAGTGGGGATAAACTTAAGCACATGGTTGTGATGATTCTCAGTCCAGGCCTTTCTAAATAATGAAGTGCAAATACACCAAAGAAAAGCCACACAACTAAAAGTGATTAGTGGGGAAATAAATATATGTGACAAAGTAAGTAACTGGGCCTTTATGCCACATTTGCTCAAAATTCACAAAATAATATTTATATTAATTTCCAGTGGGTGGAGTAACAATGACAGTCTGTTGCACCAAAAAAACCAACAAGTTTTGCAACACCTTAACAACAAAAACGTTTTCTTTGATCTCAGCTTCTGTGGACTGCAGCTCATTTCATCAAATGGAGGGAATGAAGCCAGATTATACTTGGAATAAGTAGATGATGGATGCAGTCAGTAGGGACTAATATTCTATAATATAGAGTGGGACATAATCCTTATTTGTTGTGTATCTACAAGTAATTTCTAATTTATGGAAACCTAAGGTGAAAGTATCATGATGTTTTCTTGGCAGAATTTGTTCAGAAGGGGGGTTGTCCTTACCTTGTTCTGAGGCTGGCAAATTGTGATTTGCCCAAAGTCACCCAGAAGGTTTCCACAGCTGATCAGGAATTTGAACCCTGATCTCCCAGCATCTTCGTCCAACATTCAAACCACCAAACCATGCTGGTCCTCACAATAACATTGCCAGTAATTAATAACATTGCAACTACTGCTGCTACTGCTAAATAGTGATCTCCTCCTTAATTGTTATCATTAAGAAACAGTAACTGGTGGCTTGATAACACATATTTCTTTGCATAAATGAGCCGATTAACTTACCTAGTGATATAAAAAAATACTGTTTCTTTCTATCCAAGGAGCAAGAAAAAGAGCTGAACATCCTGATGAATTCTAATTCAGGTATTTCCCAGTGGAATTTGTTATTGGTCAAGAAGAGCCACCTTGAGCAAGTTTTCTCAAATGGCTTTTGAGTATTACCATTTCCAATTTGTGCCTTCTGCCTTTTTCTACAAGGATTGGTTTGTTTTTCCTATATAACATGCAGTAGTGATTTGCTAGCAAATGATGGTATATTGGAGAACAATCTCAATGTGGGGGGAGCTCAGTATTGTGTTTTATTTGTTGCAGGTACATTTTTCCTTTTCTCCAAAGATCTTGTTGTGAAGTATATTATTTCCTCCTCTTAGGTTTATCCATACAACAATTCTGTGAGGTAGTTTGGGCTGAAAGAGTTATTATCCTGAGATCCTCATCAGTGAGCTTCAGAAATAAGTAAAAACCTGATCCTGGGATTCTGCCCTCTTTGCTATACCATACAATTTGTAAGCCGCTCTGATAGCCTTTTGGCTGAAGAGTGGGGTATAAGTTGTTGTTGTTGTTATTATTATTATTATTATTTTGTTGCCTGTCTAAGGGACATATTCTACCAGAAAGGGACAATTCACCTTCATTGACTTGTATACTCATTTTGCTCTTAAATTGCTCCTCCCCACTCCCCATTTCTAAGGCTGCACTGTAGAAATAATCCAAGATTATACCACTTCAATTGCCATAGGTTAATGCTATGGAATGCTGGGAATTGTAACTTTTGTGAGACATTTAGCTTTCTCTGCCAGAGTGCTCAGGTGCCACAACAAACTATAATTCCCAAAATTCCATAACATTGAGCCATGCAGTGCAGATGCAGCCTAACGTGATTAATGCAGGCCTGATCTTAAACAAGTAGGGTACTCAACTTCATATGAAATAATTTATTCTAGCAAGTTTAAGATTGAATCTTTAAAACAGATTTTCATTTTGATAATACTGTCATTACTTATGAAGCTTCATCATCAGATTATTCTTTAAATAGGAAAGCCATCCCATTGAAAGCCACCATGAAATAAGAGACCAGACATGTAAATTGGATGTATAAATGGGCCATTTATTAGACCTGAAACCTACTTAATGAGAACTCTTCACCTTTACTCTTGAGAGACATCAACTGAGGGTGAAACCCTGATGAGGGTTTAGCTGAAGCCAGGTGTTGTTCCAAGAACACCTCTTCACCCACACCGCGCCCAATTAACCCAGAGAGAGGAGGAGAAGAGACAGCAGTGGAAGACAAACCCACAGCCCTGGGATCAGAGGGTGAGTCTCTTAAGCACTGGACCAACACAGCTGTTGAGAGGGAGAAAGCCTGCAAAGGACACACAACGAGTGAGGCGGGGAGACTTTCTGAAGCCCCAGAAAAAGGAACAATTAAGAGATACAAACCACTAAGAAACATCTAACAAAGACAGCAAACAAGAGTAGGGGGGGGGGACTGTAACCCACTGCCACCATCCTCACCAAACCAGCAAGTCAACCGAGCAACCAAACTGCTACAGACTTTATCCAACCTCCACTCTTGGCTTCTCTGTAGTCTTGCAAATTCAAAAGAGGGCAGGAAAAGGGGTGAGACAGCTTAAAATAGCCCCTAGTCTCCCCCTTTCACATGCCCTGGCTCAGCCAATGAGGCCATGCCACGATTAAGGACCATGGGGAGCCTCAAAGGTACACCCTCCCGTAAAGTGGCTGGCAAGCCATTTTGTGTGGGTGTGGAAACACCACAGTCCAAATCTAGCTTCATTTACTCATCACATGAAGCCCAAATGGTTAAAAAACCTGGCCATTTCTTTGGCATGGAGAGGCAACTAGGATGAGAACTGGAGAGAAAAAGGACTAATCTTGTTTTTTTTCCTTAATAGGTTTTAATTAATATGTAAGTTTATATATTAATATATTATATTAATTAATTAAGAGGGGTGATTGTATAATCATTTCATGTAGAGATGACATATAAGAGCTTCAGCAGGCATGTTCTGAGCTAAGCCAGAAAAGTTTGGCACACTCCTAAAGACCATCATCACATAGCAAGAAGAGACTTTTCACACAGGTCATGGAAGACATCACTCAGGAGAAAGCCCTCAGAAATGAGAAGCAAATAATTTTGGAAGTTTGACATAGGACCTCCTTCCTCTGAGCTCCATTCAGTTGAGTGAGCTAGCACAGAGGCCTTTGTATTTTTCACTGAGTATTAATTTTCAGGACTGTGAGAAGAGAAAGGCCTTAAGGGCGAACTTGAAAAAGATTAGTCTAATTCAAGCCCCATACACAGAAAAGATAGTTTTATCTGTTGGCTTGAAAGAGAAGTTTAAAGACGCTGTGATATGAAGCGGAATTATCACCGCTATTAATTGCACAGGCATATTAAAGAGACCCTAGAAAGTCACCTCCTCTAATACAGAGAATGCATGTAGAAAAATATGTCTTAATCTTCTTTTCTGCATTTAGATAAATGTCAAGTGTATCTATCACCTCAATTAACCAAAGGAAAAAAAGCTGTCAAAATCTAATTCTTTTTTTGACAAGGCGTTTATTCTGAAACCAGCAGAGGGAGAAACAAGGAGTTGTATTAGAAAGAGATGAGTGTCAAAGGTTTCCAAGACACATGGTGAGTTTTCCATGTGCAAAATGCTGATTAGAACCATGGTAAATCGGTGTTGGTGTGTTTGGGGTTTGTTGCCTGTGCTACTGTAGGACAGACTGGGAGTGGGATTTTACTTTAGTGTTGAGGTTAGGCAACAAAAAGAATGTTTTTAAACTACAGTACTATGCAAAATATAATGAAATGAAAGAACTTTAAACCACAGGGGACATTAAAGACTATTTCAGAGTATACTGTAGAACACTATGTTGTAGATCTTTTATTGTTTATACTTTGGATTTTTTGGTAAAAAGAAGTGAATCCTTTTATTTGGTTTTTTTGTTTTGTTTTGTTTTGTTTGTGGTTTGTCAACATGGAACTAAGAAGCACTTTGGAATAATTTTTTCCCTCACACAAAACGTTGGGCTAGGCTTCTCTTCCCACTTGAGGGAAATTGTGCAAAAGCTACAGTACCACCTACAGTTTGCTTGTACACTTATTTTACTTGCATATAGATTTTATCTGTTACAAAGGCAGAGAAACAGCTGTGGGCTTGTGAAATTTCCTGAGGGAGGTGGAATTGCTGCAGTAAAGGATATCATTATCTCTAGCTATTAACGAAGGTGGTCAAAGGATGATTCCTAGTAGCCAAGGGAATGGCTGCAAAGGAATTTTGTTGGGATGTAGTAATCCTGAACAGATGTGTACTGGACAGCTCTAAGATCAACAAAACACAGCTAATGTGATAATCAAGAATTCTGTGTGAGAGTCATCAGCTACTCTATATAAGCATCATAGAAATTTCACATAAGTACAATACTAAAACTATACATTATAAAAATTAAACAGTCCAGTGTAATGAGTATTGGACTTGGATTCAGGTTCTGGTTTTCTTTGAACTGCGAAACTCACTGGACGATATGGAACTAATTGCTTTCCTTTTTTTCCAGCCCAGCCTAAGACACAGTTGTGAGAGGATGAAGTGGTTAAGAAGAGAGGCATGTATGACACCTGGAATCCATCTGGGTGAAAAGATGTAAAAGTAACAAATACATAAATATTCATGGCTATAACAGCTGACGGGGCAATTTGTCTTTTTTCACTTTTTCTATATGTATATGTATATTTATTAAAACACACTTTTTTCCATTGATGTAAAACACAAATACATGGTTATAACACAACAAATGCTACAAGCATAACAAATGAAAACAAAACAAAAACAAAAATACTACTATTCTATACTAATTTATAAAGACAGGGATTAACAAGTGATTTCCAACTTGCCGGTTTATAGGATCTAACTGTTAATTTTATTTCCCCAATATGATATATATATTATTGGATGCGAAGAAATAACACACTACTTAAAAATAATTTCTAAACTATTCTGTAAAAGTATGAAAATATGTCAGTACTCATTTCTTCTTTCAATAGTCAATCTCACAACTCCAGTCATCCTAATAAGTCTCTATAGTTCCCTCTCTTATAAGATTAGATGATTTGTCCAGCTCTTCAAATTCATTGAGCTTCGTAAGCCATTCTTCAGCTAGTTCACCATAATCATTTAAAATTTTCATTAACCTGTCAATACTTTCAAAAAGATTCTTAAAGAAAATCATCAGGTAATTGACAAATGCTCTACATATATAACAACAACCTTTAATATTTATTCCCTGGATAGCCTCATCTTCTCTGATAGCTTTTCAACACTTCCAAAATAAGTATAAAAAGAAGAGGGGACAATGGTCAATAAGGGGGCTGAGCAACCAAGCCAGGAAAGCACAAGCTGAGGCCAGAACAGGACCAGAACCTACAGGAGGAGTCTGGGGCTGTACAGACTTCCCCTAAAGGTGGCCTGTAGCTGCCCCTTTTAGCACCGGATTGGGGCCACGGCAACTACATGCTACAGCCCCAATCTCACCATTCTGCAGCAGAAAAAGGAGCTGCAAAAAGTAGTTCCTTTTTGCACCCTGGAAAGGGCACCATAGCCACTGCCACTTGGCTTTTCCATGCTCCTTTGGTGCTGAGTCATGTGGACACGGCCAGAGAAGCACCGTGATACCACCCGCCGTGTGGTATGGCATGCAGCATCAAGTTGGCATGCCCCAACTTCACCCCAACTTTGCCCCCAGGCAAGCCCCAACTTCACCCCCAGGCAAGCTGTAATAGCCGGTCTGTATAGCCCCTCTGATGAGGAGGCTAAATAAGAGACCCAGGTAAGCCACTGTTGCACAGGAGCCTCAGACAGCTCTCCCTGCTAAAGAACCTCAGCCCGTATTCCCTGCTGAAATAATAATAATAATAATAATAATAATAATAATAATAATAAAATTTATTTATGTTTCCCCACCTCTCCCGGTGGATCAAAGCAGGGTTACAGACTAAATAACAGCACAAAGTGTTTACATCAAAATTCTATTAAAAGCAGCTAAAAACAATAAAATATCCAACATCAGACAATAACAATAGCATCAACAAGCAAGGCAGGGATCATACACAGACAGGGGCATATCATTCATATCATATAAGGGGAGTATTCATATCAGGTGGGGGTATGCTCGGCTAAAAAGCTCGGTTTAAACTGCTTTTCGAAATGTTTCTAACGAGGCCACAGGACAAGAGCAGGACTCACCAGGACACAGCTGGGGTCCCAAGCCCACAAACAAGAAAGAGGGAGAAACGTATAGAGCAATAATAATAATTAATAATAATTTGTTTTATTTATATACCGTTATTCCAAAGATCATAGCGGTGAACAGCAAGTAAGCTAATTAGCAAGTAAGCTAATTTGCCCCCCAACAGTCTGGGTACTCATTTTAGCGACCTCGGAAGGATGCAAGCCTGAGTCGAGCTTGGGCCCTTTTGCTGGTCTTGAACTCGCAACCTTGTGGTTTTGAGTGAATGGCTGCAGTACAGGCATTTAACCACTGCGCCACCATGGGCCAAGCAGCAATGGGGAACCGTTGGTTAGGACCAGCTGGTGTCAACCCATTTAAGAGTTGAGTCTGCCTAAGGCTAGTCCTGGAAGCAACTTGTCTGTTTCCTGGCCAGCATTCCTGTTTCCAGACTCCTACAATTCATACCTTTTTAAAAATCGTAATCTGATTGGCACCATCAACAGTCAATAAAAGATATTTTAGTTGAGAGTAAACAAAAGATTGCAATATATGGAAATATTAAAGCAAATAACTTTTTGAAAGAATGTTTTGAGATAAAATTAAATAAAGAAACAGATATAGAAGTAGTATGGGAAACAAGTAAAGCTTTATGACAGTTTTGTTCATATAGCAAAATACCAAATTAAAGAAAAACTTTATAAGGAAGAAAAAGATTGACATATACAATTAAAGAAAAATAAAAAATAAAGACCAGGGAGATTTACAAATACAAGATTGGTATAGAGAGATATGGCAAATAGCAATTAATGATAAGTTAACTAGTGGAATTAAGTTTAGAAGAGGAATAATCAAGAGAAATGATTTCGAAGCAATATGGAAAACATTTGTACAAAAAGTTCTAGTAAAAGAAGGAGGTGTCTTACCACCAGAGGAAGAGCTACAATTCTGGAGATAGAGTAATAAGAAGATATTAGGCTCTGGTGATGGGGAGCACTTGGGGAACGGGGGGAACGGGGGGAGGAGGGAATTATGAAAAGTATATGATGAAAACAAATATGAATTAGATTTAGATAAAGTAGTAAAGAATGGAATATAAAGGGATATATTATATGTATGGGAAATATTATGCAAAAGTTTTTATATATTATTGTAAGGTGAATTAACCAATATTTTGTTTTATCAATTTATTATAATAACATTTATTAATTTCATTCTATCAATAAATATTAAAAAAATAAAATAAAAAAAATTCAGTAGGAGGAGAAAACTGAACAAACAGCCATCAGCCATGCAATGTATCAATATCAGCCCAAAACAGTTTGATGCCAGAGAGGTGTCCACAAATGCCATTCAGCTGCTACCCACTTCCTTGCTTCCTCCAGCCCTGTATGAAGGAAATGATTTTTGGCTATGGCTATAAAAACATTCCTTGACTTACCAGGGAGTACCATGTGTGGGTCACAACAAGGCACGGTGAGATAGAGGCTTTCACACTTTCACCTTCCCAAAATAATGTGCAATTTACTAAGCTCTAGGAGAGGGCAGAAAAACCTGCCAATCAGGGTCTACCTGTTGACTTGTGAGTGGGAATGGAGGAGGCTTAAATCTAGCCTACACCAAGAAGCCCGGTGAGCTTCCATCATCAGTCAGCACAGAGCTTTGGCCCCATAATCCCTCACACTTTTCCTGTGCATAGTTTTGTAACTTTGTCTATGGCATATGTGAATTTTTATGGTACATTTAATTGTATTACACTTTTTGGTCATTTTAGCATGGGGGCTAGATCCAATTGAGAATAGTTAAGGTGTTAGTGCCTGGCAGACGCAGTTGGGTTCTCATCATCAAAGCTTGGAGTTGTGAGCAACCAGTTTCACACTGAGCTCAGGGGTAGGTAGTCAGCCCCAACCTCAGGTGGCAGGGCAACCACATGGTGGTTTACACCCATGTGGAATCACAAGTCTTAAGAGGTATATCCAGCAGGTAGTTGGTTTCCATACCTAGCAGGCAGGATGGGTAATTGGTTCATATTAGTCAGCAGGTGGACTGACCAATGCCTGAATCCCGACCAAGCCCCTACATCTATAACTACATCTATATTCTGCTTTATCGCAGCAATTGCCCTTTGTTGATGAGGAGGCTTTCAATCTTAACCTACAATAAATGCTGCTTACAACATGCTGTTACTGTGCACCCTTGCCTTACGTGGGGGATCCGTTCCGGACCCCTCCGTGTAAGGCAAATAGCGCGTATGCTTGAGCCTCATTGAAAATAATGGGGCTCGTACATGATGCGCAATGTGCGTGTCAAGGCCGTGCACGCCATTGAAATTTCCATTGCATGGCTGAAAGCCACATAAAAGGCACCCATATATGATGCGGGCACACTGTGTTATTCTTTGAAAGTATTTTTTATTTATTTTGCTGCTTCTGCAGACTTTGTGGGGTTGTATTACCTTAGCATGCTTTGGAATGAGTGAGAACACTATGCCATAATACTGGATCTGTCAGCACAGCAAGTCTTTGACTAGGTAGAATAAGAGGAGTGCTGTTGGGAGCAGGATGCTGAACTTTGGGAGCAATATTTAGCATAGAAGGAAATGCTGAACTTTGAACAGATTTTAACATTGCTAAACTCTCCCTATCCACAAACTGAGTCAAAGGATTACTTGGAGTATTTGGCATAAATCCTTTGGTAGTCCCAACTAGAGCAGAACCATTGAATCAGCTGGATTTACATAACTGTTAACTCACCATACAACAATTAAGTCAATGGGTCTGTTTTATTTGGCACTACCAAGAGGATTCAGGCCTTTTCTTTTTCCTTTTCAGTATGTTTTCCTAAGGCCAAAAGAATGAAACAAGGAAATTTGTTAACTCACAAGAAAATACTAAATATAAAGTGATTAAAAAGTAAGTTTCATCTTCTCTCCCTCTTTCTCAGTCTCCAGGCATGCAAATGCACACACACTGCATTAATCCACCATCGATTATTCAATATCAAGCAGAGATCAAAACATTTTTCTAGTCCCAACATGTTGGAATAACATCTTACACTCGAGCCTGTATCTTCAAATATCAGCTGTTTCTATTTGTAAATCAAAAGCATAACACACCCGCATGAAAAATAAGGCTATTATATATAGCCATACGTGCTTTTTCATACAAATGCCTTCATCAACAGCCTTACAGAGTTTCTTACTTTCACCAGTCTTACTTTTTAAAAAAGTTTCCTTTTTCTGCTGTCTTCTTCTCATGAAGAACATCTGTATTGTTTAGTCACCTCCATATACTACTGCTGCAGTAAAAATTCCTCATATAGTCCACTTCTACTCACTCCCAAATATATCATTCAAAATGCTTGCTTACAGTCCATAATGCTGGTGATATGAAAGGCATGAGCTGTACTGCTAAACTATGGTTCTGTCCCATTCTGGGCAGGCTACAGAAAAAGCACATTAAAGCTTTCACAGAAATGGCTGCAGAGTCACACAAATCCCATCATAACTATGAAAAATAAAAAAACTTCTAAAAATGAAAGCTGGGTTTTCAGGTGTTAAAAGTTATTCACCAGACAGTAAACAAGACATGTCACACTATTTGTTCCACACATAGAAAGAAACAGAAGACAAACCATAATGAATAATAACTCAAAGAAAACAAAACAAAAAACAAGCCTCATGAGGTTGGTCCATTAGCCAATCAAATGTGTCATCTAGGGAGAATGGGAAGAGTCAATCCTCAGCCTCTATAAAGAGAGGGGCAAAAAAGTGGAATGTTTTACAGAAAAAAAGACCTACATCTGCATAAAATTTTCATGAACTAATTTCAGTGTACAAATGGAAATTTTGTAACAAATACTATGTATTTTTAATAAAAATGAGAAATATAGTCATGTGTTCCTTGAGCAAAACTTTTAAAAGATCAGGTTGATCAGTCTTATTTGACTGGTGAACAATCAAAATAAGTACAGCTGTCAAGCCCTCCAGCAGTCTATTCACACTACACAATTATAGCACTATTGTTTCACTTTAACTGAAATGGTTCCATCCAATGGAATCTGGAGGTTTGCATTCTGATGACACACCAGAGCACTCTGGTTCAAAATGCTCAATGTCCCTCCCTGTACTATAAATCCCAAGGCTCTGTAAGATGTTGCCATGGCTGTTAAAGTGAAACGGAACACTAGAAATAAGCCATGTGGTTCTTCCTCAGGCTGCCCATCAGTGAACATGGGATGGGGAGAGAAATGATTTTCACCTTCACATTGTTGTTGTTTTTTTAAATCACTAATTCCACTAACATACATCTCAGAGAAATCCCGACTCCTTGATCCAAAAAGTTTAATCATTTCTTCCTACTTCCTTCCTCAGTTGATTTATCTGTGTTACTAATGTTAGCTAGTTTTACTAATATGCTATGTTAGAGGAAGTTGCATCCTGGCAGTGTTCTATTCTGGTGTATGAGAAGGAGGGAAAGAGAAATGTAACTTACAGCCATGAGGGTTTGTTCTTTTTGTTCTGATTTTTTTAGTGCCTCTGGAAAGAGCCCCTAGTGGTGGAATGTGCATACACCACTTGTTTTGTTTTGGGGTTGTTGTTTTTGTGTGTGTTGCCAGTCTACAGCCCTCACTGGTCTCTTCAGTTGATAGAGTCCATAGTGAGAGCCAGTCATATCGGCTGCATATATGTGTGTGTGTGTGTGTGTTACTAATGTTAGCTAGTTTTACTAATATGCTATGCATTGTATGTTTACCCTGATTCTATTCTCTGGTCTCTAATGACATAATTCTCTTGCATGAGTTTCAGTCTTTTAAAAGCTTCTTTCTATCCAAGATTTCCACAGCCCATGAACATAGATTGCAAAGCCTGTCTCTTTTGATACTGTCACAGAAAACTGGGTCTTCAAGAAGACTCAAGGGGGAAAGTATGATATGCTATCCTCTTTCCCATCTTCCCCCATGCATGAAAATAATCAAACATCTAGTCTTTTCACACTACACTATCCTTGTTCTCTTTCTCTAAGAACCTTCTGAGAAGGTAAGCTCAGTTTCTGATTCAAGACGCAGGCCCGAGCTGCAACTACAGCTGCCACGATGCGGAGATGCACAGCTATACCAGAAGACATCCTGCTTTCTCCTGCCATGTTTGATGTCCTCCAGAGATGTCCTCCAAGATGCACTCAGTGTCCTCCCTTAAGGTGTTTCATCCAGATGGTGCTTTGAAAACTATGCATCCCGATTTGTTCCTGGTCCACATCTGCATTCCTTCTGTACTGCACTAGTTTTTCTTTTAGATGAACTCCACAGGTGACAGCATGCCTGTTCATCAACACACCAGTTTGAGATGCTCACATTCCAAAAGACCAAACAACATAGGCCTGCAACCTTCCTGGTTCCTGTCACAATGTTTTGGTTCCTGTGAGATAACAATAGACTCTCTTAATTCCTACAACTTCAACAGACTTTGGCTATTTCATAGACACTGCTTATGCAACCATGCGAGGCATATGTGCATCTCAATTCTCAATTCCTGCTGCAACTTTTTGTTCCTGCAACCTTAACATTGTTGTGCTGTAATTCCATAGACATTGGTTATGCGTCCAGATGCATAACCCTGATATGCTAATGTGTTCTAACAGCTTTGCTACAGCACCATACACCAACCAGCAGTGCACCAAGGTGCCACTTCCAGAACTTTTGGTTTGTCCGTTTCGGAACAAAGTCAGAACTATACACCACACTTTCTCCAATCTGGCTCATACTTGATGGACATGTTAGCATCCACATCCTACACCACCATACCACAACCACACTGATCCAGAGACATTGGTTCCTATATGAAAACTGCTTGGACATTGGTCTGTACACAAAACTACAGGAACATTGGTTCCTGCACTCAAGAAATTTGGACATTGGTTCCTTTTGGCTATTGATGCCAATCTGATTCTGAACTCTGATATGCTACCTCACAGCCTTTGGACATTGGTCCTTGGACTCAAAGAATCACATGTTGCTTTCCAAAGTTAATGCTTGTATTTGCTTCTCCTTGACTAAGACCATGTTTCAATGCTCATGCAAACTTATGTCTTTTTATTCTGTAGATTAGTCATGACGTCTATAGTTAATCATTGTTTTTAATGCTTGCTCTTATATGTCTTCATTTTAATTGCTTTTTTTTCTGGATTGCTTTTGATGCTTACTCTTGTCTGATCCTTTGAATATCATCCCCAATGTGTTCATTTAATATTGCATACCTGTACGAGTGTTGTGTGACTGAGTTCCTGACGTACAATCCACCCAATCTTGGACAATTCTAATGGTGTTACTTTGCCCACAATGGTATACAACTTATGACCTTGACATGGTTCGGAAGTCTTTCATCCTCATGAGGCCACGAGACTGAAAAACTTCCGAGGGGGGGGGGGACTGTTAACAAGTCTGGAATTTTATAAAAATACCCCCAAAATCCCTATCCCAAAATGCATCTGTGGAGGTAATCAGGTGGCCCCTTTTCCCTGGCATCACTTGATCATAGGAGCCTCCAAGCAAGTTCTGCATCTATAGGGTAAAGTATGTCTCCTGATGACCCTAATGGAAAGGCATTATGGGAGCTGGCCCTTGGCTGCCATGACCTGAAAGCGGAGAGACCATGTAGGCAGCCAGCCTCAGTTAGGAGTTGCAAACAGGAAGATTTCCTTCACACCTAGGAGACAGATTTACAGAGACAAACCATTCCGGTAGCAATCGTTTTCCCATGACAAAGGATGCCTATGGATCAAGTGATGTGTAAATTTGGTTTCCCTTTTGAGGTAGGACAAAAGCCTCCACTGACTACGTGACTAGGAACCTATTTAAAGTCCAGTTTTTCCTTTGTTCGAAGTTCCATGTTGGTGGCAGGCAGGCACTCTGTCAGCCTGCTTCTCCTGGTTCCACGCACCCCTTTCCCCATTCTCCTTCAGTGTTGCTGCAGCTACCTTGATTCAGAGGGAAACCATTTCCCATTGCAGGTGAGTATTTCCATTAGAAGGCCTTGTGTTCTCTTTCCATTTTTCCTCCCTTTCTTCTATTAGCCTTGAGTGATTGCATGAGTGAGTGAATGTATGTGTGTGAGTGTGTCCCCCTGTGCATCAATAAACTAGATTAAAATTCAAAGACTTTGCCTTTGCCTCAGTTCCTGGAAGTTCTGGTCCCTTCATAAACACTGCTGGGATTCGATCCGACAAGGGTACTTGTAAGGAGCCCTATATTGGTGTGTTGAGCTAATTAATATTCCCCAAAATTTGAGCAGATATCCTTACACCATCCCAGATTGGGGATTTTGTCAGCTTCTGGCATGGCCTTGGCTGGATTGGGGATTCTAGGAGCTGCGGTCCAAAACTGTAACATTCTAAGCTTTGATTTGACATTTTGTTTGCTGACCTGTTCTTTCAGCACCCCAACCCTGGATTAACTAGACTTGACTCACCAGCAACCAGATCCAAAAACTGGGTTTGTTGTCACTTGAAAACATGGATGCAGTGATACCCCAATTGGCTTGAATCCTATATCTAGCAGGGCCTGTGACTGAAATGGTATAGTTATATTTTTTTTAAAAAAATTATCAGATTCATATCAAATTTTATTTCAGCTATTAATGCCAAGTTCATGATTTAAAAATGAGGAACAGGATGTCTGACCTATATGAATAATGTTGCTTGAGCTACTGTAAAGTATTGGGGAAAAGAATGAGAACTACCAATGTGTTGTTTTTGTCCCTTTGAGTCTCCACTTCTTCTTCCTCGATCGCATTTTTTATTGAAAGCTCCTTGCCCACCCTCCAATGAAATGGTAATGGTAATTTTTCTGTAAAAAACATGGCCTAGCACAGAATGATTTCTATATAATAAATTCTCCCCCTTCACAACTGCTTTACTTTTGCTTCTGGCCACAGTTAACTGCATATTTTTTTTCTTAACCGAAGTGTAATTCTACCTCAGATGTCTGTAACTTCATATAGCGTTTCAGTTTATCGTCTTTGTTCAGCATAAACAGAAACAAAATAATCTACCCCAAAACATGCTGTTTGTCTCTCTGTTTACACAACTGCCCCTAGAATGGAAAATCTTGAGAGCGAGGAAGATGTTATCAGGATTAGCAAAGCAGTAAAACCTTACAGTGGACAGGGAATCATTAAAATGTGGATAAATATTTGCAGGCACTGAAGAGAGCAGATGTGCAGTCAAGTAATCCAGGCATTGTCTACTGACTCTTAGGAGAAACCAGCACTGTCCAGAGCCAAAGTACTATTAATCAAGGAGAATGCTTTAATCAGACTACAGCTACCAAATAGCACTACATTCTGGAACTGGTACAATAATAAGATCAAGGAGAAGATGCTTACTTCACATCACAAAATCCTGTCTCCAAATGAAAGATAAAAGCATATACCATCTACCAAAAATCCATACTTAAAATAGAGGCAAGACACTTGCTACAGAAAAGACAAAACCAGAAGCAAAAATGTCCAGCTGGCTTAAAGCTATGATGCACATTTAAGATTCAGATCAGCTTTATTCCATGTCTGGACCTGATTTCAAGAAAATAACCTCAGTTCTTGTCTCCATCATAAATATTCAAAATGCTGAGCTCCTCCTGAGTCATATAAATTTCCAGTAAGCTTCTACATAATTTCTACTAAGTTATAAATATGTTTAAGGGTTTGAATGAAAGCAATTTAGATCTACTGAGGTGTGTGAATTATTTGAGTGTTTCTCCTGAAGAACAGGTACTGGACTAACATATCCAAACACTGGAAGGAGGGGATCCAGGACATGCCATTATCAGAGGTAGACTGGATCCTTCCTTTTTGGTCTTTTACTGTCATAGAATCATAGAATCGTAGAGTTGAAAGAGACCACAAGGGCCATCCAGTCCAAACCCCTGCAATGCAGGAAGTCTAAATCAAAGCATCCCCAACAGATGGCCATCTAGCCTCTGTTTAAAGACCTCCAAGGAAGGAGAATCCACTACACTCCGAGGGAGTGTGTTCCACTGTCGAACAGCCCTTACTGTCAGGAAGTTCTTCCTAATGTTGAGGTGGAATCTCTTTTCCTGGAGCTCGCATCCATTGTTCCAGGTCCTAGTCTCTGGAGCAGCAGAAAACAAGCTTGTTCCCTCCTCAAAATGACATCCCTTCAAATATTTAAACAGGGCTATCATATCACCTCTTAACCTTCTCTTCTCCAGGCTAAACATTCCCAGCTCCCTAAGTCATTCCTCATAGGGCATGGTTTCCAGACCCTTCACCATTTTACTCGCCCTCCTTTGAACACACTCTAGTTTTTCAACATCCTTTCTGAATTGTGGTGCCCAGAACTGGACACAATATTCCAGGTGGGGCCTGACCAAAGCAGAATATAGTGGCACTATTACTTCTCTTGATCTAGACACTATACTTTTATTGATGCAGCCTAAAATTGCATTGGCCTTTTTAGCTGCCACATCACACTGTTCACTCATGTTCAACTTGTGGTCTACTTGGACTCCGAGTAATCACATGTAGTTTGATTCAGCCAGGTGTCCCCCATCCTATATCTGTGCATTTTATTTTTCTGCCCTAAGTGCAGTACCTTACATTTCTCCGTGTTGAATTTCATTTTGTTAGCTTAGGCCCAGCTTTCTAGTCTATTCAGGTCATTTTGAATTTTGATCCTTTCCTCTGGAGTATTAGCTATTCCTCCTAATTTAGTGTCATCTGCAAATTTGAAGAGTATGCCCCCAATTCTTTCATCCAAGTCATTGATAAAGAGGTCGAATAGCACTGGCCCCAGGACAGAACCCTGTGGGACCCCACTGGTCTCTTCTCTCCTTCACTACTTCACTACTGTCATGTGAAGACTTTTCTATTCCAGCAGGTGTTTTGATAGTGAATGTTTTATACAATGAGTTTTCTGTTTTGATGTTATTCTAATCTATGCTTTCAAATTAATGTTTCATATGGTTTCAGTTCTATAGACAATTTAATACTATTTTAATCTTCAGTATGTATATTTTCACCTATATGTGATTTTACTTGTATTTCTTCTTACTTTGTAAGCTGCCTTGAGTCCCACCTTTGGAAAAAGCCAAGGTACAAATAAAGTAATTGACTGATGTCCAAGCCATAACTCAATTCAGGAAGAAAGAAGCATTGCAAAAGATATGGAATAGGAACAAAGGAAAAAGATTGGTAAATACAAAAGCTTCAGATGAGGCATAGCTGAAATTGATAACTATAGGGCAGTGCTGGGGAATATATGGCCCTCTTGAAGTTGTTGGACTCCAACTCTCATCATTTTTTACATAAACAGATTGGTTAGGCATCATTTGTGCTGCAAACCAACAACATATGTAGGGCTGCATGTTCCCAAATGCTGCCATAAAGATTATGAAGCTGTTTTATGTTAGGTTAAACCATTGACCTATCTCATTGAATGAAATGTCTCTGCATGGTTCCAAACAGGAGTATCTTAGAGCAGTATCAGGAGATAACTGGTTCCAGACCCACAGCTTTCTGCTTGTGCTCTGCCTTGGAGTTGCAGCAGCCTCTCTCTTCAAAAAGGGCAAAAAAGAGGAGCTGAGCACCTACTCACTAGTCAGTTTCACATCAATATGAGGAAAGGTTCTAGAACAGATGATTAAACAGTCAGTATCTGTACACTTGAGGCCAGCATGGCTCAGTGTTTTCAGTGTTGGACTATGACTCTGGAGGAGACCAGGGTTTGATCCCCAACCTGGCCACAAAACCCTCTGGGTGATCTTGGGCAAGTCACATGCTCTCAGCCCCAGGGGAAGGCAATGGTAAACTTCCTCTGATCAAATCATGCCAAGAAAACTCCATGATAGGTTGGCCTTAGGGTCACCATAAATCAGAAATGACTTGAAGGCAAACAACAACAACCAGTCTGCACACTTAGAAAGAAATGCTGAAATTACTAAGAATAGCATAGGTTTCTTAAAAACAAGTCATGGCAAACTAATCTCATCTCATTTTTGATGGACTGACAACTATGGTAGATTAGGGGTATGCTGTGAATGCAGTATATCTTAATTTCAGTAAGGCTTTTGACTAGGTCTCCCATGATATTCCTACAGACAAGCTGATGAACTGTAAGCTAGAGAGTGTTACAGTTGATTGGCTCTGTAATTGGTGGACAGACAGAACATCTTTATAAATGACTTAGATGGTGGAATAGGAGGCATTTGTATCAAATTTGCAATAATAATAATAACTTTATTACGGCCATTTGGCCAGCACAATTACAAAATTCCAATTTAAAACACAACATAGGTTCATGTACAGGCAGAATGGAGAGTATAAACAAATGACAGTCTATAAAAAGTAAGGATACAAAGCAAGGATAGGACTGCACGATCAGGCAAACACACAACAATGAGTAGGCTGCCATCACCTCGCAAACAACTCTATCATATTGTGTAATAGAGCACCACATTCAAGACATATTAGTTCAAATTTGCAATGAACACCAAAGTAGGGAGAAAACAGCAAATGGACAGGGGACAGGGACAGAATTCAGATAAATAGGAGAGCTAACAAAATCAATTGTATGAAACTAAATCTAAGCAGGAAAAATGAAATGCAGAAATATAGGATAGATAACACCTGGTTGTATGATCATCTTTCAAGGGTGCTTTAGTTGTGGTTTTGACCAAACTACTTCATCCCTTCCAGTTCTAAGAATAAATGCACCTGGTCTTTGCATCAGCAGTGAAGGAAAGCAATTTGGACAAGTTAAAAGATTATAAAGGGGAAATAAATCAGGAACTTCTGAGGAGAGATATAATGGTATTATTAGTATGGCATCTAATCAACTATAAATGCTAATAGAATGGAAATATTAACAGGCAATTGACAAAGAAAGAAAATAAATGGCATATTGACTTTCTAATAGGAAATATAAAGGGCTGGAGGTGACATTGCCAACAAAGTCAGGATGTTCTACTCAGATCATCCCAGATCCACCAATCTTGGGAAGACATGTCCCTCCTCTGGTGGTTAATTCGAAAAACAAAGGGAGGGGGCCAACAGGTTAGTAAAAATGCCTTGGGCTAAAACATCATGTATATCTTCAAGTGTCACTCTCAGACAACAAAAAGACCTTGTAATACTATGGGAGGATGAGAAGATCAAGTACCATGCAAGGAATAGCCTTGGAACTAATTAAGATTGGTTAGAGCCATACATCTGGCCTCTGATTCTGGCCTTTGTAGTGCTGACTCTGCTGCTATGGGCAAATTAGATCACCACTATATTATGTCACTTTCAGTCATGACCTAGAAGAGCCATTGGATCACCTAGTATTTGAGACCATGGAAAGTAATGTTATGCTTGCTCAGTGAATAGCCTCAAAGTGATCCACACTTTCCCAAATCTGGAAGGAGCACATAATGCACTGGTTTATTAGCACTTGCGGCCTCTTAGACCATAAGATAGTGATAAACGGTATTCACATTCTTGGAGCAGAACTACTTAAGTGCTTAGGTAGCTCCTGGCTTCTATATTCAGTTAGACGCTGTTTGACAAACTGGACACATCATAATTTACCCTTTGCCTGCATTAGGTACCTGCCTAGAGATATAAAATAGATTAAGCGAGGAGGGAAATGTTAAGAAGTTTTGGTCACTTTAAAGTAGAAGTGATGTTCTTCTGACTGCAGCTCCTTTCCATATTTAATTATGCATGTGCTGTGATATATCATGCAGATGGTGACAGCATATAGACACAGATTAATGATTGCTTAGGAGCCCCTGTGTATTATATAGTGAAAGCTGTATGCACACAGAGAAGAAGCTTTGCCTTCCACCGCAACAATTCTAAGGCATGTTCAATTAGCTTTATGTGCCAATACAAAGCAAGTATGATGTATGGATAAAGGCGTGATTCTCTGATGATATCAATGGTCTCAAGGAAATGAACATGAGCTCATCTTTTCTTTAACAATCAATGCCATTGCTCCAGATTATGCTGACCTTTCCATTCGCTTCATACTTCGACATCTGAAGCTGGGACACTGGACTTCTTAATATATTTAAGATATTAAGAACTGTCACACCAAGTGACCATGGGCTAATCACACTCTCTCAGCCTCCGAGGAAGGTAAAGGCAAACCCCCTGTGAACACATTGTGCTGAGAAAATCCTGGGAAAGGGCCATCATAAATCAGAAATTATGTGAAAGCACAGAACAATACTGCTGTCTCTATCAATGTATTTATTTATCACATGTGTTCCTCCTTTCATCCAAAGAGTTTATGGTGATTTTCAGTTCTTCCTCCCTTTATCTTCTCAAATCTCTAAAACAGGTTAGTCTCAGGTCACCTAATCAGTAGAGAAATGCTGTTTTCTCTGTAAAGCAACCTTGTGTGAATTTTTGTGCAGACTAAATTCCAAACTGTGAAAATTCTCATCAGATTAGGATTCTTCTCAGTAGGGTTTCATGACATTCACAAAACATTGAGGACAGGGCATTTTTCAAATATTTTCAAATACTATTTCCATTTTCAGAAAACACTGATCTGTTTCAAACAATGTATAATAAAATTTCAAGGCTCAAATATCCTTTATTAGGGAAATCTATACAATATCCCCAATAAAGAAATGCAATGTTTATGGCTGCATCTGCTCTGCAAAAATAATCTCATTTGACACCTCTTTAACTGCCATAGTTCAATGTTACATAATTCTGGGAACTGTAGTTTGTTGTGGCACCAGAGAAGGCTAAATGTCTCATAAAACTACAATTCCCAGTATTATTGAGCAATGACAGTTCAAGTGGTGTCAAACTAGATTATTTCTGAAGTACAGATACAGCTTCTGTCTCTGTTGGTGATATATAATATGTAAAGCCTGATGGAGAACCCTAATGTGCTTTCTATTTGTTATTCTCCCTATGTTGGTGTGTTCTGCTTATTTGAACCTTCTTGTTGAACTACCTAGATGCAAGAACACATCACATTGTCCTGTGTTGTGTATGAAACCCACAAAGAAAGCAATCTCAAAGAAACAAAGTAAGGTCCACACTTTTAGCATCTTAGTGGAAACACACAAGGACTGGTTCACAGTTATTTTTGGATCTAAAATGCCTACAAAATATAGGCTTTACTCTTCTCTTTAAGATACCAGTTTGAAAATTGTGGCTGTACAAGCACTGCTGTATGGTCTGTTATCTTCATAGGCCCTGTTTTGTTTTGTTTTTGTTTTTTTAAGTCTATTTTATTCTGAAAGCAGGGATTTTCCATCATATTATCACATAAAAATGGGTAAGGGGCAAATGATAACATTCAGCTATATCTAGCAAGCCAATGTTCAACATTCACTATCCCAGTGCATTATCTAAACTTTAAATGGATCAATAGAGGGTTATTTTATTAGTATATAATTTAAAGAGCAATGGCCCAGAGAGATGTTTGTCTCAGGATTTTAGTGAGCTTCAGGCTCAGATGCTGATATCATATATCACTGAATAACATCACGATAAGTGTATTAACTTAAAATAGCAGAGCTGTTGGGTGGTAGTGCAAGGCAAACTGGAATTATTACAGACAGTTTGTACCAATTAGAAAAGTTCAAGCAGTTACCTAAATACCTGAGGCTGTTTTCTTGCCTTCAAAGCTGGAGGAAAGGTCTACTTCATCTCTGAAGAGTGATTGCATTCAGCCTGATGATTGGCACTTAAGTTTACAGAAAGGTTACAAAAGCCCTATGGGTCAGCCTAGCCAAACACCAAGGTTAGAGCTGCAGGATTTTTGAACAATAAAACAGTGCATGAGGCATAGAAATGTCAGAGTTTAAGCATTCCTTGCAATTCTTCCTAACAGGAAAGGGGAGCATTTGATGCCGGTTGATCAACAGCAAGAGACTAGTCTTGCCAATTCTAATTAGAATTAAAATATAGATTAGATGTAGATGATCTCTGCTTCCTTGACAAAATAAAGGTTATAGGAACCAGTGCTTGGAAGTAATTTGATATGAATAATGAATTCACTGTAATTAATTTCCTCAATAAGGAATGTATCACTACATTGCATTACAATAATAATTTAATTAGGATAACTCCACTTCTTTTGTGAAGTAAGTGTAGCTTTTAAAAGTAAGTATTATAGTTAAGGGTGTGTGACATCTTTAAATGGTGGAGGCAGACTGACATGTGCTTCATGTACTGGGTTATGCTATAGTTCATGCCACTGTTTCACTCTGTTGGTGCTGTTTAAAGGCTTGTAGCATTACATTTTTAGTAACTTGTTGACTAAACGCTTTTGAGAAATAGGAAAATAAAGAGTTACATTTTGAAATTGCAAATGCAAATACACCACTAAATACTCTAGG
Source organism: Sceloporus undulatus (assembly GCF_019175285.1). Lineage (NCBI taxonomy): Eukaryota > Metazoa > Chordata > Lepidosauria > Squamata > Phrynosomatidae > Sceloporus > Sceloporus undulatus. The sequence goes on from NW_024802934.1 coordinate 2,791,863, forward strand.
GTGGTCTTGGCACTATAATTTTAAGAAATTTCCTACAGAAGTAACTTTTCAGGCCCTGCTTATGTCCATGAGGGAAAGCACCACTCAGATCCTATACATCTTTGCACCAAATGGAATAAAAGGTGCCTGAATGATGTTACCATTAGACTATGCTGCCTCCCCTCTTCTGGCCCCATGAATCAAGGTTCTTCACTAATATACTTCCCATTCGTTCAGAAGTCACAGCTCAGTGCTTTCTTTGTGAAATCTTTCTGCCATGTCAGAACCAGTTTAAAGACAGTTCAGAGACAAGGATGCAAGGTTCAACTTGCTCGACCTCATATCTATTAACAGAAATTAAAGGCTGGAGAGTGAGGTTCAGGCTCAGTGACAACCATGATTTTGGCAACCCGAGACAAACTTGCAACATGATTTTCCTTGCCCACATCTAACAAAATTCCATATTGTCTATACTATGGATGGAAAGAATATTGGAAAATATTTGAAAAATTATCAAAAAAATGTTTTCAAAATGTTGAAAAACCTTTACAAGAACAATACAGGGACTAATGAGAATCTGTGCAGTTCTGGACTTATCCTGTGCAGAATTCACAAGCTGTTATTTTACACAGAAGATAGCATTTTCTACATGGGAAACAGCATTTCTATGCAGAAATATTATTTCCTGTCCTTAAAATGCTGTTATTGCACACTTTGTTGTTGTTCTGAGTTGTCATCAAGTCAGCTTCAACTTACAGGAAGCCTATCAATGAGAGACCTCCAAGTCACCCAGTTATCGACAGCCCTACTTAGGTCTTAGGTCTTAGGCCATGGCTTCCTTCACTGAGGGTGTGCCTATTTCGTAGAAATAATGCAGTGTGACATCACTTTAATAGCTCCATCCTATGAAATTCTGGATTTTTTTTGGTTTTACAAGGTCCTTAGCCTGCTTTGCCAAAGAGTACTGGTGCCTCACAAAACTACAAATCCTAAGATTCTGTAAAATGGAGCCATGGCAGTTAGAGTGGTTTCAAATGGTATTATTTCTTCAATGTAGATGCACCTTGAGTCTATCCATCTGTAATCTGTAATCCTCTTGTCCTACTACCTTCCATCTTCCCAAGCGTTACTGTCTTTTCTTCTAAGTCCTCAAATAGAGAGTTTCAGTTTATGGTTTCTTGGGTTCACCCAGATTCTATTGGGTATAGCCATGGCAGTTAAAGTGGAAGCCTAGTGCTATAATTGTGCAGTGCAAAAGGCCCTAGGTCACTGTTATGGGGTTTTGTCTTACCTGCTAGGTGTTACTCTCTCCAGTCCATGCTCAATAAACATTGGTACTTGTAGTTTTTGAGAGGTTATGCTTTCTCTAGCCTTAAGCACATCTTCTTCTGAATGTATGATGGGAAGGGAAAGCATAACCTACCCCTTGTCTCCCTGTGCAGTTCTTTTGGTATCACTACAACAGTTGGATAAAATGCTATATCATAATTTTTGTTGCAAAAGGCCACAAATAAAACTGTTGTCTTTTACAATCAATAAAAACTGAATAAAACGCAAAATGAAATACAATAAAACAAGATACAGAAAGCACAAGAAAAGGAAAATGAAAAATAATAGAAAAAATACACAATATACGACTGCAATGTTTGACTAAGAATGACTTCCAAGTATATTTTCTGCAGTTATATAGTATTTCCTTAAATTCTGCCACACCCTCTATGAACTAGAAGTTACACTTCATCTATTTATAGTACACTTACACTAATCTTCAATCAGGAGTTTGTAATCATTCAAAATTAATTGCTAAGTATTTTTATCTAATCAAAATAGACTATTTGTCCGTGTCTTCAGACTTACTCACTTTTAATAATAATAATAATAAAATTTTATTTGTATACCGCCCTTCTGAAAATCAGGGCGGTGAACAACAGTAAATAACAATACAAATAAACAGAACCATATAAAATACATTAAAAATCAACTCATAAAATAAATAAAGTTATCATGCTGGCAAACAATGCTGCAACGGGGGGGGGGGGGAATTACTGGTGGGGAGCTTGTTCAATAAATGGGTTTTTAGCCCCTTCCTGAATTGGGCTAGGGAGGTGGCTGAGCGGAGCTCAAGGGCAGCGCGTTCCAGGGTGGGGGCTGAGATGGAAACCTCCTGAGGTGGATTATATTTCAACTCTGGAACTAATAGCTTTTAACAACCTTTCTTCTTTAGTAGGCAATGCACTGTTCTTCCATTTCTGAGCAAACAACAATCTTGCTGTTGTAATCATATATTGAATTATTCTCCGGTAACTCTGTTCTAGTTGTGCATCCAATCAGTACCAGAAGAAAAAGTTCAGGTTTTAATTTTATATTGATCTTTAAAATTATCTGCATCAAAGTATGATTTTTGCCTTTTCACCAGTTCACCATGCAGTTGTCCCTCCATATTCACTAGGGTTAGGGGAATAAGACCCCCGTGAATATGGAAAAAAGGCAAATAACAAAAACACTGTTTTTACCTGAGAGGACACCTCTCTAGGAATCTCTAGGTCCTCCAGTGCAACTTTCTGGTCAATGTCCAACATACACTGACCATAGAATGGCACTGGAATAGCTACAAATGGTCTTTCAGTGCAACTTTTAGTTAAAGTTGACCACAGAGTTGCACTGGAGGACCTAGACAGTCCTAGAGAGATTAATGAATCCGTGAATAATCAAATCCGCAAATATCAAAGCCGCAAATATGGAGGGATGACTGTATATGGTAAAATGTCCCTTCTTTTCATTCATATTACCAGCATACATTCACTGTTTCCTTATATATCTTAGGCAATTTTTCAGCAATACATCACTTATAGAAATTCTCTTTAAGATCATAACATAAAATAAATTTCAACCCTTCTGACCATATCTTTCCCCACAAAAACTGTTTCATATTTTTATTAATTCCAAAGTTCTTAGCCCATTTCATCATATAGTCTTTCCCTTGTTCTTCTTTCATATCAAATTTTAACAAAAAGTTATACATTTTATCAATAACCTTTTCATCATTTCTATATAATTGCCATTCAAACTCTGCTTGATATTGTTCAGAACTTTAGTGCATTTTAAATCCTTCTTAATTCTTTCAAACCAATGCACATAGGAAACCATAACCCTCAGTCAAAAGCCAGTCTTTTGTTTTCATTGTGTTTTCTCCTTGATATTTCTCCTTGATATTCTCCAATGAATCTTGATACTATAACTATTTTTCTTTGCCTGCTGTTTCTATTCTGTGAAAGCTTCCTGTGCTGAGACCAATAAAGGCATTTTTTGATGTATCTAGTTCATACTCTTAATAAGGTACATCTAACATTATTAAAATCAGCATTCACTTTAACTTAACCATACCATAAATATCTGTGCCATCCAAACTTCAGGTCATGACCTTCTAATTCCAGTAATCCTTTGTTTCTCAGCACCATCCATTCTTTTAACTACACTAAAAAGCAAGCAACAAAATAAATTTTAAGTTAGGTACATCCAAACCTCCTTCTTGTTTCCTGTCTTGAACTACTTTAAATTTCACTTTGGATTTCTTCCATTGCTATACAGTATAAACTTAGATAAGTCTTTCTGCCAATGACTGAATGGTAAGTCATTTGTCAGAACAGATATTGTATGAAACAGGAGCAATAATCAAGGCAACACATTCAGTTTTACCATTTAGATTCTCTCTCGAACAGAGACAAATTTAATTTCTCCCTTCTCTGCATGCCCTTCTTGATTTCATTCCACATCTTAATGTAAACATTTTGAAATAACATACAGTTCATATTTGTCATTATGATACCTAAATATTTCACCTTCTTCTCAGCTTGAAATCGAGCTTTCTCCATCAATTCTGCTTTTGTTGTAAAAGCCTACAAATAAACCAATTGCATTAATGCATTATATTTTTTATGAAACCATGTAATCCATCTGAAAAATATAAGCATTTGGGACTTATAAAAATTATTCTCCTTTGGTTCTGTAAGCTTAAAATTGAAATCTCTCTTCACAGTATTATTCATTCAGGTGGAAATTATTAACTCTGTACTTTATTTCTTACTATAGGTACCTTCATGGAGTGCAAAAATAGGGAGGAGTAATTCTTTCTGACTGAAAAAAATGTCAAAATCTTTATTTGAAATGAATACATGTGTTTATTCAAAATACAGAATTTTGACAGGACCATTCAATAGGCACTCTAAGATATTTCACAGAACATTATTTTCTGTCATCAGTGCCCTAGGATCTGATACGTTAATGGAGGCAGACAGACTCTTGCAAATTCTTTTTTCTTTTTTTTTGCCAATTTATTTGTTAACATTTTTTGAGACTTTATGCTATGTTTCTGCATCTATATGACACATATGCACATACACACACCCCTTTGTGTTTGGGGACACAAATCTCTTGTGCACCAGGATTTTTTTTTTTTTAATTATACTGCATTTGGTGAAACAAAGGATATTTTGTGAACCAAGTGAGAATTCTACTATATTGAGGATTAGAACATTGGAGTTAAGATTTGGACTGTGATACACTTCTTGTGTTTCCTGGGTTTTTTTCCATAGCAGACAGAGCACTGTGATTCCACTTTGAGTGCCATGGCAAAATCCTATGGAATCCTGGCAATTTCACATTAGGGAAGAATCTTTAGGATTTCCAGCCAGAGAGCTCTGGTGCCTCATCAAATTAGAAACACCAGGATTCCTTAGGATTCATCCATGGCAGTTTAAATCAAATAATGGTGCCATAATTCTGTAGTATGAAAGGACTCTTGATCCCAGCGTGAATTCCAGATCTCCTCCCCCATCCTTTGTTGTTGTTGGTGTGACTTCAAGTCATTTCTGACTTATAGCAACCCTAAGTCAAACCTATCATGAGGTTTTCTTGACCAAATTTGTTCAGTCATTGGCCTCCCCTAGAGCTAAGAGCATGCAACTTGTCCAAAGTCACCCAGTGTTTCATGGCCAAGCTAGGAATCAAACGTTGATCTCCTACAGACAACAAAATCACATCATTTTATCACTGCATGATGGTTTGTCATCATGTCCCAGTACATTCCATTGATTTAGACAATAAAATGTCCCCATTGACCCCAAAAAGAGGTAGGTGGGGGATTGTAGCAAGAAACTGAAATTTGAGGACCTAGTTTAGAACTGTCAAAGTGATACTGAATGCCTATATCATCAGTCGTGTTTTTTGCAGGTTCTACAACAAAACATGATTCTGGGACACTAACATGTCCTTCCCTGGCGCATGGGGGTTTAAAAACTGCCACTGTTTTTTTAACTTCATTTAAAGGAACAAATGCTTAATTGTGGCCATGTCTTTGATTGATAAGCCAGAAACCATTGAAAATTAATTTCTTTTCCTTTGTGGCTCAGTGACATTTATGTTTCTATGGAACATGCAAAATTAGAGCTGTTAGTGATATGACATAGTGATCATGTGAAGGCTTTTTGCACAATTTCTTTTTTTTAAAAAAAGAAAAAGAAACTTGTAACAATTGCTAAACAATATGTCCTATCGTTTATACTGCCCACCACTATCGTTGGGTTCTTAGTGCTACATCTTGTGAAAGAAAATGGCCCATTAAAAATGACTGAGATCATGCTAGATTACTAGCTGCTTGACCACAGGCTCCAATTTACTATAAACTGTGCCAGAGCATGGGGATTTGAATTTTTGGACTACAGCTTCCAAGATCACACAGCCAGCAGAATCATGGGAGGTATAGTCCAAAAAAGTAACTTTTTGATGTTTAGATTGTGATACACAGCTTCTATTTGTTGCAATCCAGACATGCATTTCTTCTTCATAAGATACAAGATTCAGGGCAAATAACTGGAGGACTGGCCAATTGAGAATACAATAATTTATCAAGTCTGTCCCAAATTTTAAATGCCTCTTCATTATAATTTGCCACACTAACTATAAAATAGGATACTAATGCTCTATGCTGAAAAGGGCAGTGTTAATCAGCAAAGCCTGAAGTTTGAACAGTCAGTGTCCAAGGACTGAAAACATCTACACCTACAAATATATCAGTAATACAGTTATATTCAGTGGGTATATATGTCTAGATAAACCTGGCCATGTGTATCTGTCTTCTTTCATCTCTTTAGGTTGGATAAGTTTATAAATAGTTCAAGTAATAAGCTATAAAAAAACTTGAAATAACAACTGAAAGGCTACAAACCTGTTACTTGTAGTTCTTAACTTTCCTGTATCTCACGCTCTCTTTCTCAATTTCTTTTGTTAATTATTTTAATCTATTGTCATTTTTAATCTATTGACAGATTTTCAAGTAACTGTTTATGGAACCAGATTAACTTGGATAGAAAATGTAAGATTTTTCTGTTAAGTGTTTTCAAGAATGCAATTGCTCATGCTAAAATGGTAAGTTGTAAAAAAAATATGGTGGATGGTGTTATTAATTTAATGTTTTTTTTTTTTTTAAAAATTGAAGGATAATAATGAGGAAGCACTGGTGTCCAGTCTGTCAGAACAAGCAGGATTCAAAAATAAATCTAAACAGATTAGTGTTTCCTGTTTGCTGTCCTTTTTAAAATCATTCAGCAAACACTATAGCTATCCAGCTGTAATTACTCTTTACAAGAAGGACAGACTTGTCAAATCACACAGTATTCCTGACAACTAATTCTATGCAGGATTTTTAAAGTATCCCATTGAAATATGTACAAAAACATATTCTGAAAGGTAAACTAATTCCATTGTGCCATAAAGGAAAACCAAGGTCAAAGTGTTGTTATTGAGCTGCCCCATCTCAGTTGGCAAACCTTTAATAATATTCAAAGAACAAGTTCATTGTCAACTGTTTTAAGTACTAAGTACTGCTTTGACAGGATAATATGTTTTGTTTTGATTATGGGTCAAACAAGAGGATATGTTTGTCAAGTAGTTAAGGAGAGGTGCTCTCTCAAGTAGTGAAAGATGTCTCTTAGACATAGCACATATTTTTCCTCAACTGTTTATCTGATTGTTAAAGTATGTATTTGTTAAAGTACGGTATGTGGGAGGAATAAAATGTTAATCAGAGGAAATATGCATCCGCCTTAATGTCTAGTCTGATTCTGAGTTAACCAGAATGTTGCAACCATTACATACATATTAAGAATCTACAAAGAAGGATCCAGCAATTCAGATGTACATGTCTACAACCATACAAGAGCATAAGGGTCAGGAAAATATTAGGTGAAAGAGCTGGTTTGGTACATATCTGATATGAGAAAAATTGTTGTAGATTTCTCTTTTCCAGTGAACCTAGGAAGGTTTTTAAAAAATATTTTTGAAAGGTCTGTATACAGTGAAAAAGCTTGCAGTGTCTAGGCAGGATCCAGTGATGATTCCTGCCTAGGGGAAGAAAGTTCAATTGAAGTCAACAACAGAATGTTAGATTTACACACACACACACACACACACACACACACACACACACACCACTAATGCTATGGTCCGATGTAAGGTATGTCCTGATTTCTCAGTTAGGCACTATAGCAAGAGACTGTTAGCAAAAAGAGTTAAATGAAGTTGAGTACATTGTTTTCTGTGCAAATGGGAATAGGATCACTGCAGACTATGCCTGTTGGGGAATGTGAGAGACAGTAATATAGCTCATAAAAAGTATACTGACATTTTCCAGCAGAAGGTAAGCAACAACCAGTCCCACACTACCATACACATACACAGTCTAGCAGATAAATAAAGTAGGTTGAGTCTCCTTTGGTAAAAACATATGAAATAAGTTTATTTACAAATACAAAAGCTTTCATAACATCTCGTGGTGAAATGCTCTGCAATCATGTGCTCTTCAAACATTCCAGCCTGGAGGGATTGAGGGGGCGGGCCCAATGTCATCTGGACTGCCCTCAAGAGCAAGAGCTCTCCCTCCATGGCAACTGTCATCTTGCAGCCTGGAAGGCGTGAGGGGGCGGGAAGGGGCTAATTTTGATTTTTTTATTGTATTCTGTATGTATTTTTATTTTTATTGCTGTAACCTGCCCGGATTCCTTGTGATTGGCCGGGCTATAAATAAATTATATTATATTATATTATATTATATTATATTATTATTATTATTATTATTATTATTATTATGGAAGAGGAGAAAGGGAGACATGCAGACTGCAAAATGGAGGGTGGAGAGAGCTCAGACAGACTGGGAATTAACTGATGTAGAAAAAGAACGGATTTGGCTAAAACCAACAAAGGAGCTTACATGAATACATGCTGTGCCTAAACTCTTACAGAGAAATACAAACTGGCAAGCTGAAATATAGCCACACTAAGATTGCTGCTCTAACAGCATCAAGGATCAAGGGGCTCAGAGGAGATAGTTATTTGACAGGGCAGCTATCTCTACCCTAAATCTTATGTCTGTATGGAACCTTTCTTACATTTAGGCTCTATTTCTGTTCTAAGACCCATTTCTTGCAACACATTTCATATACATATCAGTTGTTCGTGGTACATGCATGTTGAATTTCTGGTTTTCTCCTCAAAAAACCATAGAAGCAATGATTGGGAAAAGATCATTTCACTTCACAAAATGCCTCTGGCAAATCCAATTTATTTTAGTAAAAAAGGTACACTTGGATTCAAAAGCAGTACTTTTATACATTTAATGTGAACAAATAGGCCCATTGCATGCCTCCCACCACCACATCTACATCGACAATGATTCAAATGCAGGTGCACTGATTCAAGAGATGTTTCCTAAGAAAGCACAGAGGAAATGACACCACTTAAAGGCTCCTTTTTGTGTGCCATCCTAAGTTGCTCCCCCCATAGGAAGTTTGCAATTTCATGACATTTTAGAATAGCAAATGTGTTTTGAAGATAATGTAGTCTGGTCTGAGGATTTAAGTATAGTTATTTAGAAAGGTTTTTTTTATGCTTCAGGACAGAAAAAGCACAACATATCACACACAAGTGAGGAACGTTATCTATTCTCATACTTGGTGCTATTATTTTTCTTTTTAGGATTCTTTTCTTTGGACTAGAAAGGGTCTTTATAGAAAATCTTCCCACCATCACCACCACATTACCCAGAAACGAGTCTCAGGAAGAACTTTGTTATACAGTTATCTACTCCTAAAGCTTCTATATGGCAGAGATAGTAGGTTAGTATACACCGAATCTATTCTTAGAGCTCAGTTCAATGTGGATATCCACATTCAAGGATACTGTAACTGATCACTACATGGAGTGGGACTGAAGAGAGGAAGGGTCACATTCATATCCTTTAAGAGCTATCAGCTTCTCATTGTCCTAGTCAAATATACTAAACCACTCCCAGGGGGAAAGGACACTCTGAGCAGTGGTAAGGATATTTTCTTCAGAATACTCCAGTGCTCAACTTGAAAGACAATCATATAGATTCCACAATACAGTTTGAACAGAGGAAAAGAATCTCCATACTAAGCTAGAGGTTCTAAATCAAGTCCTTGACCCATCCAAAAAGGGCTATACTCTGAGTATGCTCTCTATTCACTCTTAGGACTTCATCACACCAGCTTGCTGTCCCATCTCAATCACAGTAGTTTAAAAATGGAAACATACCAGTTTAGCATCATTTCTCATCACAATTTCCCCATGGTAGCACTTTAGCAATCCATGTTCATGTGATCTATATTCCGTACTGCCAAACATCACCTGTGTGAATGTGCTGCTTCTCCCCCCTTGCAAAGGGGCTTCCTGGCTTTGGGAAGCTGCCAGCAGCCACAGTCACTGCTCCTCTCCCCTCCCAAAGTACACTTCAGGATGAAGCAGAGAGATAAGCCATCTCAGCTGGCAAGCACCTCTCGAGGTTTCAGGAAGCTGTTGGCAGCATGAGCTGCAAGAGGGAGGGGGAGAAGAAAGAGGAACAGAATCACAGCCATTCACACCACGTGATGCCAATTGTCATGGAAGGGGCCAATTGCACAAAGGCAGTAATGGAATAGCAGTGGAATTGTGAGCCCATTGATGTGTTTTGCCCATCACTGAAAAGATACATTCCAAATTGGAATGAAATGCAATGGACATAACATCATGTGATAACTGATAGTCAAAGATGCTTTTATCCTGTTGATATTTTGCCTTTTAGCCTCATGTGGTAAAGTCCCTAGTCAAATTCCCAACATCAGATATGATATGTGTAGATTTTTCTGTAGATCATCAGAAAATACCCAGTTTCTATAGCTTCCAAAGCATGAGAAGTGTTGCCACCAGCATTGATGCAATAATGCAAATGAAGGGGGAAATGTAAAAAATATGATCTATTAATAATCATATTAGGACTAATAATAATAATAACAGTAACAGGATTTATTTATATGCCGCCCAATCACTGGAAATCCGGGTGGCTTACAACAGAGGGGATAATACAAGGCAATACATGAATTAAAAAACAAATGTAACATGACTAGCATATTACTAGTGGAGGAGGGAATGAGGTTGACAGATAGTGGCTTCCTTAAGATCAGCTGTTAGTCATAGCCATAAAGGCTCTATCTCTGATCATTACTCACTTTATTTTGAGAACTCTGACAGAGGCCAATGAGGAGAATCCAAACATATTAATGAAGGTTATTCCATTTCCCAAAAAGTGTGAGACTTTTTTTAAAAAAATATTTTATTTATACTACATATTTTCCACCCCAAAAGTCCTTCCACATTGTCTAAAGTCCTATGAGTTCGATTCTGGTGGCTTTCAGAATGAACAGATAGAAGCAATTAGTTCAGGTTTACCTTCTAAAACAATTTTACTGACTATAATAAAGTAGATTTAGTATCTGTTGCCAACCCCATGGTCATTAGTCATGAATGTATATGCATTAAAGGCCTCGTCTGCAATGCTGACTTTACCTGCCCGTCCTCAGGGGCCTGAAATATATTGCATCTCTCAGGGAACTCATAAAGAAAATATTTATTAAAGGTGCAATGTAACCCTTTAATATTTTAAATATTAATAATCATTTTGGATAGGTATGTGTCGCTGGTGCAGAGCCAACAAACAAATGGCAAATGGTTCATTAAAATCCCACTGCAATTCATTTTCTGCAGGAACATTCAGTTGTGTGAGAGGAAAAGGGACCAGCTAGAGTGCTCACCATTAGTGTTAGGCTTAGATTTATTTTTCTGTTTACAGCACTCTAGTCTCATGCTATGAAATACTAATTAGTTTCCTAACATTAAAAGATAGCAAGGATATCATTAATTTTAAAAGTTTTATGTACAATTTCCTTATGCTCCAACTATATGACATGTAAACTGATTTTCTGCAGTTTTTCTTGAAAATCTCATGCACCTAGAGTTCTTTATGAAGAAATGCCTACTCTCTGCACAGCTAGGTAAGCAATTGATAGGAAAATGACTTTCTTTCTTAGTGTTTCAATGAAAACAAAATGTACACTGGAACATGCCACAGTTTGATAAGACAAAGTTGCAGAGGTTTCATTTTTATTTCAGTGAGAAAGTTTAGGACTGGACAAATTCAGAAATATGAATTTGACTGAGTTTGAAACAATTGTGGCATACAAAGGGGCTAAGCTGATAACAGTTGTAGTCCAGCAGCACATGAAAGGGCACAAGCAGTCCATCCTTCATAGATGGCCATTTTTAAAAAAATATATATAAAACATAAAAGTAATTCAATGACTAGTCATATTTCTTGACATCTACCAATAAAAAAAAAAAGAAAAGAACATGACAGTATTAATTTCCTTCCCCTTTCAGCATTGGTTTCTACAGGAATACGAGGGGGTATCATCAAGTAATAATTATCACCTAGATTTTGTTATGGTATATTGATGAAATTTTGTCAGTGTCATCATTGATCCCTGTGTGTTGAGAAAATCAGCTCATTGTGTCCTATATTTTTGTTACAAGTTGTGCCAGAAGTGACTAAAATGTAAGATGGAGAAGATTGAGGTTTGCAGCATAATAAAGTTCCTGCATTGGAAAGGTAATAGTGCCTGGCAAATTCATGATGAGATGATGCTAGTTTATGATTGCCCATCTTATGACACTATTATAAGGTGGAAAAGGAATTTCCAAACTGGTCACATGTCCCTCACAGATGAGCCAAGACCTGGAAAGACTATCATTGATGGATGATATGGCCATAGTGAAGAAAGTGGAAGACAAACAAGCAACCAAGAAATGTTGGGGAAAATGTGCAAATCTGGATGGTGACAATGTAGAGAAAAGCTAACAACTACAAATCAAAACAAACTTTCTGTCAATTTTTTTTAAAAAAGTGATAATTAAAACTTTACGATACCCCCTCATATCTAATGTTCTTCTAATCTTAGATATATTATTATTATTATTACTGATGGGAAAGAGAAGGCAGTAGCAGGTAACTGAAATAAAAGGATGTGATTGTGGACCTATTTTTCCCCACTGAAATATGCAAGAGAACTTACTGAATGCCCAGGTGATGGGAAGAATTCTAGGTATGTACTGGCACACCCTGAAATTAACAGTTAGGTTAGATGTTTAAAGAGTATATTATTTGGTAGAGCTAAGAGCTACTTTGAAGGTGGCAAGAGTTTGATTTAATAAAACAGTACTCAGGGATTTATTTATTTTTTGTGGGTTTTTTGGGCTATGTGGCCATGTTCGAGAAGAGTTTATTCCTGATGTTTCACCAGCATCTGTGGCTGGCACCTGTGGCTGGCATAGATGCTGGTAAAACTCTTCTCAAATATGGCCCCATAGCCAAAAACCCCACAAAAAACTATGGATGCCGGCCACGAAAGCCTTCGACTTCACACAGTACTCAGGGAATTGATTAAATCTCTCCCTCCTTTCCAATGCCAGTGCCTTGCACCAAGTTACGTCCCCACTGAGAGGCTGTAAAACATTAAAATGTGATGTTACAGTTTAGTCCTATACAGCAATCCTTCTTGAATTATACAGTGCTACACAAATGGAGAGTGAGAGTCAGCATGGTGTAGTAGTTTGAGTGTTGGATTAGGACTCCAGGAGATCAGGGTTCAAATCATCACTTGGGCATGGAAACCCATTGGGTAACCTTGTAGAAGTCACACTCCCTCAGTTTCAGATCAAGGCAATCGCAAGCCCCCTCTGAGCAAATCTTGGCAAATATAGTTCTAGAAGAAAACATTTCATCAGAAATGACATGAAGGCATACAGCAACAACAAATAAAAATAGAGAACAGTTTTGTCCGTTTAGTAGAGAAGCCAGCTTCAACTCTATGATACAAAAACATTAACATGTTGCTAGTCCTTGTAGATAAGAAGTGGGTGGGGGGGGGGGGGGGGGGGGGGGGGGGGGGGAGGTGGGGTTGAAGAAAGGAAGGAAGGTTCCTTGAAAATGTATTTATGTTTTTGTAAGTTACAGCTTATCCATGTACTTAGATTACTTTTTCTAATCTTGGGACTGTTACTGTTATCATTTTTGTGAATCAGTCCCAGGTTATTCATAATAGAAATAGTCAGGGGATGAAGTTTTTGTAAATGACTTTGAGTTCATGTTGTGGCCGGTTTGCTTGGGCTTTATTGTGCACAAAAAGAGATTATTTCTCTACATTAAAGTGTTAGGAGGTTGTACTTGTGTTAATGAGAAACATTATCTTACCAAAGAGGGCTTACTATCCTCATTTCCATTTATATAGAAGATTGATTAATACTTAGCTAATTGGCACATGCAAATAGGGATTAAATGAATTTGCTTTTCTTCACAACTCAACAAGTATAATTTAGATCCTTACAAAGATTTAAGTCTTATTATTTTTGAAGGTAATCATCTTCTTGTCGTTAGAAGTAAGATATCAAAGTACCACACTAATTGTATCTTATTTATTTCTGACAAATTAGCTAATTAACATTAGCATAAAGAAAATGGACAGAGAGTGCATCTTCAATCTCTGGAGTCATGTTTCAACATTTGGGATTGCAGTGGGGTCAAATGCAATTAGGAATCTATATGAATGAACTAATGCACTTCATAGTGTTTGGGTAACCAAAATTTTGTCCCTGTTTTCTGCAGCAGGCTTTCTCCAAAGTTTCTTGTCCAGTTCTTTCTGAAACACCCAATTGAATATAAGACTGTGTAGACATCAGAGAATAGGAAAGTACAATCAGCCAAAGATGATTGTAATTCCCCATGTATAAACACAGAACCGCTGCAGTCCCATGGAATAGGTTGGGCAGCAGTTCCAGTAGTAATACTGAAGAGAAAGGACTTTACTGCATGCAGTTTCCAGCCCAATCTGGGCATGGGACAGGATTGGGCTGGAACGGGGGGAAACGGGTTTTATCACACACAGAATTGCTGCTGTGCTGCCACCCGACCATCAGCCGTGCCTCAGTCGTGCTCTGCCAGCTGATTTTGGTGGTACGGAAAGCTTCCATGATAGCAAAATTGCTGGGAAAAGCAATTTAAGTGAAATCCTGGGATTTGTAGATTTACAAGGCCTTTAGCCTTTTCTGCTAGAGTGTTGGTGCTTCACAAAACTACAAATCCCAGAATTCTATAGGAATTACCATGGCAGTTAAAGTGGTATCAAACTGCATTATTTCTATAGTGTAGATGCATCCAAAGAGAACAAAAGAGGCCACAGATACAGATAAAACTGTATATAGTGATGTGTAAATACAAGATGCAACTTTTGAAAAACTTAATTTCAAAGGGAAATCCAGTTCACCTCTCTATATTTCTTTTTCATGCATTTAAATCTCAAATAATTTAATTATCAAATCCTTCTTAATCATTCATTTAATGATTCAATTAATAATTCATTAATTGATTCATTCACTGAATTGATTATTCAATTCATTTAATAAACAGCATTGGATTTCTGTACTTGAGGGAGCACCAGTCCCTATTCAATAGTCTGCAAACTGTGCCCATTAAGAGATTTTGGACTTCAGGTCCCAGACACCTCAGCCATGTTGGCCAATAGTCTGAGATCCTGTGAGCTAAAGTCCAAAATCCCTTAAAGAGCAGCAGTTTGGGGACCACTGAGCCTGGTTGAGGACTAAGATCTGCTGGAGGGGAGCTCCTTTTATCCAACCAGTTAGATCAATACATTGTGTGAGGATGTGGGAGATGTCCTTCTCAGCACTGGCACCCCAGTTGTGAAGTGACTTCCCCTTGGAGGCCTGATTGGTGCCAAGACTATCTTCATTTAGTCACCAAGTAAAAACATGGGTGTTTACTTTAGGCCTTACTCTAAAATGCTCGTGCATGAGGTTTTAACTTGATAATATAATTATATAATTAATATGCTTTTAGTCTAATTAATTTGTTTTTATGGCTTTAAATCGTTTAAGATTGCATTATTCAGGATAAGAGATAAATATGATGAAAGTGATGATTATCATAACTTCCCACTGTCCTGCTTGTTTTTTTCACGGACAGTTTTTTCCTGATTAATCCTCTGCAATATCATTTTTTAGGCTGTTTTTAAAATGCCCTGATTTCTCTCTCTTCCTATTACTTTCCCCTTACTTTCAATTGCTTCAATCTGAGTTCAAAATGCAAACCTAGTTTGCACTCAATTGGCTCAGCAGGGGGAGAACGGGGGGGCGGGGGGCAGAATCTTCTTTGTAAATTCAGTCAAAAGCAAACTGCTGTAGCCTCTCCTAGTCTGTGTGTGTTCTTCCTCATTAAAGCCATCTGGAACATATTCTGATGCTGCTTGGGCATGTCTGGCCTGGTTTTCATCTGTGAAATGTTGGAGGGTATGTTATATTTATATTCTGCCTATCTCCCAATATGAGGCTCTTGTGGGGAAGGTTATGATCAAGCAACTTCTCTACCTGCCCAGTGTGCTATCCAACTGCTATATGATGATAGGATACTTTAAGCCCCTTCCAACCCTTCTTATAGCTTTTTGACATTAAACTAGGTTTGGGCTGAACAACCCTTAAACAGAGGATGTCTTCATATAGAGGACTGCATTCTATAAAGTCAAATTATTGTTGCTGTGTGCCTTCAAGTCATTTCCAACTTATGGCAACTATAAGGCAACCTATCACAAGGGTTTTCTTGGCAAGATTTGTTCAGAGGGGGTTGCCTTTGCCTTCCTCTGAGGCTGAGAGTGTTTGAATTGCCCAGGTCAGCCAGTGAGGATTTGAACTCTTCTGGGGAGTCATAGTCCAATATTCAAACCACTATATCATGCTGACCCTCATGGGCCTTTCTCCAGGAGCAAATTCACTGAATCAATTCTGATTTTGGCCCTGAAATTCAGGAGATGGGATCCTGCTGACATGGCAATCCTACGCCAGGCTGACAAGCAACATGACTCTGAATCTGATGTAGTAGAGAAAAACAGCTGGGAGAGATATCTTTTGCTCACATTCCACTTGTAGGCTTTCTCTGGGCATCTAGTTGATTACTTTGGGCAACAGGATGCTGGACTGGCTAAGCTTTTAGCCTGATCCAGTTTTCTTATGGTATATATTCAGGTCTTTCCTGATAAGCATCAGGGCAATTATAGTATCTGGGTACATCACTGTTTTCAGCAGTGGTGGATATTCTTTCCTGTTCTGCTTCTTCATAACTTGAAAAGAGAAAGCTTCTAAACTAGTCTTAAACTGGGACAAATGCAAGAATGCTGTATCACAGACAAAGTTCCTAAATGTGTCAGATACATATCAGGTCTCCAAAGAGAACTGAGAAGATTACCCAATAAGTCATGCTCCTTTAAACTTGCCTACAATTTATGTCTTTTTGTAGTACTGTGAATCCCATAGCTGTGTTTTAACTCCCATTAATTGCACAATAAATTAGAATGAATAAATGGTTGGTTAAATAACTTGCTAGAAGCCATGGAGGTCACTAGCCAGATGCCAAGGTTCATAACCTTTTCCTTCTGCCATTGAGAGCACATTAAATATAATATTTTTATTATCTCATGTTAAGAAGATATTTAAAAACCAGAAGATTCTGACAAGTAAGGCAAAGGGTGAACATTTTTACACATTTGCATGCCAGCACATTATTGCATCTAGTTCTGATTTAAATATATCATAAATTCAATTGACTTTTCCATTTTAAGCTTCCACAGACTACTTTCTAATTAGCTATTTAACACATATTAACAGAGGATATGGTACAAATGAGTCTACTATCATTTTTGTTTTCATGCTATAAACAAACCAGAGGAAAAACACATTAAATATTGATATTTTATGTCTGACTTTAAAAAAAATATTGAAATGTGCACCCTTTGAGCATGATGAAGCCAAAGTTAGGTCTGATGAAGTCTTTCCATTTTCATCATTTAGAGAGAGTGAAACAATAAGATTTCTCTTTGTGCTCTGTATAAAAAATGGGAAAGAGAAGAACAAGTTTTGAAATAGGGATAAACTGATCAATTACATGAATCCAGAGCCAGACTATAACGTCAACAGTTGACACCATATGCCACTTCTCCCCCAATCTTTTATACTGCAAGACCCTGACAAATTCTACTTTGCACAACCTGCAGAAGTTTCAAGAAAGGGAAACAGTTTCACTCCACACTAATTCATAATACAGTGGGCCTTTGATATCTCCTGGGATTTGGTTCCAGGTCCCCCTGTGGATACCAAAATTCATTGCTGCTTACGTCCCTTTAAATACAATGGCATAGTAAAATGGTCTCCCTTGTTTAAAATGGCAAAATCTTTTTCCCCTCAGTATTTCAAGGTGTGTGTGGTTAAATCTGTGAATAAAGAATCTGTGGGTATGGAGGGCTGACTATAATAGCATATGTTTCAGTATTCAAGAATCCTTTGCTATGAGCATAGTAATGTCTGTTAATTTCCCCACTCTTCTTTCCCCATGTAAAATCATATTTCAATACATTTAAGCTATAAGCATGCATATAGCACATTAAAACAACAATGTTAGCAAGTCAGATTGATCACAGAACTATGCAGATGCCATTCTCAAGTTTCATAAACAGCATTAAGTACACATTTAGAACTCAGATTGTTTTCTAAATTAGGTATATATACAGGCACAGCCATCTGTTTCCAACAGTATGTTTGTCCTGCTAGACGCTGGAAAAAGGGAATGTGAAAGAAGGACTAAAGAGTTAGAATTACATTTTCTGATTATAAAATCCATGGTTGAAAGAATACTGTAACCAAAAAGTTTTTAAGTTTTGAATAACACAATTTAACCAGTCTGTCAGCATTCATTCATTAAACTGAAGAGCCTGCATTGTCTGAAGATGACTCCATGGTCATGTGGTCAGCATGACTACATGGAATGCTGTTACCTTCCCAGCAAAGTGGTACCCATTTATCTACTTACATTAGTAGGAACACATGATATAAATCCAATCAATCTACAGGTGTTTGTAAAGCAAAGGAAGCACTACAAATTTGAATGTTGTTCTCCAACTCAGATTAACATCCAAAATGGACAGAAATTTGTTAGGCCCTTTACCTGCCTCCCACTGAAGAGGTATCTGCTATGCTTCCATCGTATGGGACCTTGGGACTGACTCTTTAGGGAAGAATATTTGCCTGGGAGGCCGGCACTAAAAACCACATGAAACCAAGTTGGATGAAAGGCCACAACTTTATTAGCAACAGCATATGGTCAGGATCTGAAGCATCGACTAACCCCACAGTTAATCGATAAGTAGCATACCTGGTGACCGCCAGGCATTGGGATTACCTAGGGGCTATGGAACGCCAACTGGCCACCATCACACCAGGCACTCTCTTGTTCTCAAAGCCCCTAGTCACCGGGTGGCTTAACCAAGTTGTGGCCCCTGCAATGGCCACAACGCATGCCCAGCTCGCCCCCGGGTCCCTATTGACTCCCAAACCAATGCTTCATAGCCCTGGTATCCAAACCAATCAGATCCTGGCCTATGCTGCCGCCCCAAGTTGTGACAAAAAACACCCAGCACTCAAGTGGAGGGTGGGTGGGAGAGCCAAGCGGCAAATGGCTGTGGGGCCTGGCCACGTGGCCTATATAAAGGCCAAGGCCCTGCCTCCTCACTCCATGGTGAGGCTCCTCCTCCAGGGCAGCCCAACCAATGAGCTGCCCCGGAGGACTGAAGCCTCACCATAGAGACTTCCTCTGCCCCTACAGAGCAGCGGTGGGCGGAAGGGGCAGGCCCTTCCACCCGGCGCCACCAATCAGGGCGGAGGGCAGCCCCAACCCGGAAGTTGGAGCCAGGGAGCCGCGCCATCTCCCGGCGGCAGATCGGCTGGCCCGCACAGTCGGGCAGCCGCATTTTAGAATTCCCATCTTGAGCACTCCAATGCCTCACCAGACAACCAGTTCCAGGATTCCATAGGAAGTAGCCATGCAGTTAAAATAAAGTCAGTGTGCTATAAATGTGAAATGTTAATGGATCCAGCACTATGTAAGCGAAACAGATATAATCTTTTTGGAGTTTCACATAAGTAAGTGGAATTTGAAAATGCTGTAGCCCTTTCAGAAAAAAAATCCTTTGCAATTACAGACAGGTAGTGCTAGGGTGTTGGGTTTTTTTTAGTGCTAGTCACCTTTATGCTTGCTTTTTTATTTTCAAAAAAATAGAAGGGATTTTTAGCCAGCTGAGTATTCAGCTCTGTCAGTGCACAGTATTTTCTTCACTTTGTTATCTAAGTGAGGTATCCTCTAGGTTATACCTGGGTATCTAAAGGTGACAATAAAAACAGAGAGGGCTGATACACACAAGGAGAAAAAACCAGAAATAAAGAACCAAGTAAGGCACCCTGCCTAGCTAGGTACAGCTCCCCTAGTATTGGAAACATGTTGCTAGAATCCTTAAGGGAATCCCCAAGGTACAGAGTTCACACACAGTTGCACAAAAAAGCACATTAATTGGTCAAAAGTAAAGTTCTTCTTTGAGAGTAGGTATGGTAAACATGGGGAGAACCAAGAGATAGCATCAGCATCCTTGCTTGCAGCTAGGGTCAAGGGGCCCTTTCACACCGTACTATTATAGCACTATAATTCCATTTTAACTATCATGGCAACATCCTATGGAATCCTAGGATTAGCAGCTTACTGAAGGGTATTAAGAATTCTCAGGCAGAGATCTCTAGTGCCTTGCCAAACTGCAAACCCATGATTCCATAGGATAAAGCTATAACTAGAAATATAGTGCTATAATTATATAATGTGACAAAGCCTCAGGTCTATCTATAAGCAACTTTGGGGGGGGAGGAGGAATTAGCCTGTTTATATCCATTGGCTAGCACTATCTTTGAGTCACACCCAGCTATTTCTTTTAAAGAAAATCTGTTTTTATTCAGCTAATGAGGCAACACGGCCCTCTTCTACAGGTAATAAATAGCTGCACAAAGAACAGCAGAGTGATTCTAGGCTCTAGAGCAGGGGTGGGGCTTGCTAGTCATACACATGAAAATAACTTATTAAACCACCACAGCATTACTGCCAGATTGAAAACAACACCACATTGGGTCTAACTAATTTGTTTGGAATAGATGATGTCTAGGATACTCTGAGGACAGCAACATTCTGCCACAGTTCACATTTCTAGGTTTCAAGAGCTATAAATCTACTCTTTCTTTTTCTTAAACAGACTGCAGAACATTTATTTACTATTTATTTGAATTAGTCATTGCATTTCAGTCCCTCAGGGCTGCAGATGCAATGCACAACAAATAAAAACATTATCTAACACATTAAATAACATCAGATAAAAGAGATAAGCTCACTATTTTTTTAAAAAAAAAGTCTGAAAAAAAATTCTACAGACTAGCCTGAAAAGCAAACTTCCGTGTGGCTGGGGGGCATGGCATTTAGACAGCGCATGTCCCCAAGATGTCCAGAAGCTGGCCTGGCCAACCAGATGTGGGCAGCTTCAAGCTGCTCCAGGGCTGTGGCGTTTAGACACCGCACACTGCCGGAGCATGCAGAAGCCAGCTTGGAGCTGTGTCAGGGCTGCCTATGGCCATCCTTGACCAGCCTGAATAGGAGCATCATGGTGGATTGGGGCCATGGCATGTATTTGCCGCAGCTCTGGAGCGACTAACTTCAGGGCGGCCCCAATCTGCCCTTTTGCAGAGGTCTGTTCCAACCCTAAGTAAAGTATAGAACTGTAGAGTTGGAAGGGACCACAAGGCCCATCCAGTCCAACCCCTGCCATGCAGAAATACACAACTAACATAGCCCTGAAAGATGTTCATCCAGTCTCTAAGGAAGGAGAGTCCACCAACCTCAGAGGCAATCCATCCCACACTTAAACAGCTCTTACAAAAGAAGTTTAACTGTTAATCACTGTAGCTAGGTCTACCCTCCCTAATAAAGTATACAATTGGTGCACCCACCAAAGCTAGGCAAACAAACTTCTGGCACCAGTGGACACCTGGTCCCTTCAGGAACAATTCTGGGTTCAAGAGCATCCCCAATTTATAAACATGATTATTCAAAGAAAATAAAAGACAATCTTGATAGGTTGTATTTCTAACCCCATGTTAGATCTTCTGATGCCTAAGAGAACTTCCATCTTGTCTGCACCGACCCTCAATTTGTTTATCCACAACTAATCCTTTGCTACACTTCACAGAACAGCTCAAAATGTCCATAGGTCTGCTGGAAAGGCCAGCTATAAAAAAACTGGGCAAGATCATAAAGTGTAAAGACACAGCACTAAAATGAGGATTGTCCTTATCATTGTATTCCCCATCAGCATGTACATATGTGAAATTTGGCCAGTGAAGAAAGCTGATAGAAAGAAAATTAACTCAACTGAGACGTAGTCCTGGAGAAGAGTACTGAGAATATTGTGGAGAGAAAAGAAGATGAACAAATGGGTCCTAGGACAGATCAAGCCTAAACTCTCCCTGAATGTCAAGATGACCAAATTCAGGCTTTCATATTTTGGCCACATCATGAGAATAAATGAATAATTAGAAAAGACAATGATGCTAAGAAAGGTAGAAAGTAGTAAAAAGAGAAGAAAACCATATGCCAGATGTTTAGACTGAATTAGGAAGGCCATGGGCCTGAGCCTGCATGACCTGAGCAGAGCAATTGAAGACAAGGGGTCTTGGAGGTATTTCATCCACAGGATCACCATGAGGTGACTCGAGGGCAGTTAACAACAACAACTACATGGTCATTAGATTCAAAACTATTTA